>NW_013666820.1:72957-80404 GCF_000517525.1 Limulus polyphemus
ACACACACACACACACACACACACACACACACACACACACACACACACACACACACACTAATTGGTTATCTGTTTCTTTTTTCTTTTCTTTTTTTTTATTAAATTATGAAACCTTTCTTCATTGTCTGTTTGAAGTTGGACACCTTGTTCTTGATCTTCTAGTTTGGTGGAAAACTATTGCTGCTACTTTCTTGTCAGGACCAAACCTGTATTAAGTGCCACCAAGGCAACTGCACAGGTTGCGAGTTAATCAATAATGGCGAAATTAAGTATTAGTGAAATCACAAGAAGTAAAATGAGATTACGTTTCAGATGGTGCTTTGTAATTAAATTATCAGTTAGGCCTGTATCTAATTTTGATCATCTTGTTTGTTTTTGAAATGGTTGTAGTTTACTAGAGGTTGTAGTGTGGAAATATGGTTTCAAACAAGTTCTGGCAGTATTTATAATCATGTTATTTAAGGCAAAAGCACTACCATAAACTTAGTTTATAATTTTAAAGGAGGAACCAGTGTATTTTGGCAAACACTTGCTTTTTTAAACATCTAGCTAGAATATGGTGCCAAAACCCAACCTTGGTAAGTAATACCTCTACATTCAACTAATTATTTTAAGCATTATCTGTGGTTTGAAGTGTAAATAATGCTCAATGAATATAATGTGTCGCTACACGTGAAGCCTTTTAAACATTGAATCTGAGCTGTTTTCTCAGTTTGTTGTTGGTAACAGGACGTTAGTAGTGGTACTTGTGGTTCAGACGACCACCTTAAAGAAACCTCGGGATTTTGATCAAAGTATATAAGTACTTTAGAATGCAAATATATTCAGTGTGTACTGCATGATAGGCAATTACAACAAAAATATTATGTACAAGTGTCTCACTCTAACTTTAAATAGGAAAACTTGAAACACGCGGAGCAACTTTCACCACTTCACGTTTTATAATCCAGTTACATTATACTACGGAATACCGAAATGCTGTATGGTTCTTGTGATTTCGTTAAACGATCCGAGTAAAAAGGTTCTCAAACTGGATGAGCTTAAGTTTTATTTTGTACGTTGTTTTGATGAAGTTTTCCAACAGTGGAAGTGTTATCTTTCAATTTTTTTTTATTCTTTTCTAAAACTCGAACTTTTAAATGATCAAAGTCATGAACAGTACAGTGAATGAGAGTTTAACTTGTCAGTGAACGTGAAACGGTTCCATTGTTCGTAGTTTGTCTGCGCTTTCTCTTTGTAATTGGTTAGAAGGAAGCAAAAAAAAAAAAAAGTGAACGATGGTTTCGGCAAGAAGCGTTACCAAAATATTCGTCTTAGCCAATCAGAGTAGAAGTAGACTATCGTGTATGCCTGAGAATTCTATTTCGGACCGCGACTGTTTCCCAGATCAGACCATTTCCTTCAGCTGTTTTAAGAGCCTGATATAAGCAGTTTTGTTCATTGACTCCAGATGTGACAGAAAGAAAGGCAAAACGTATGACGTATGAAAGATCACCCTTCCTACGCCGGAAATAGTAAAGTGTATTTATTTTGAGACTGAGTGTTAATATATAGGCCGCTTGAGGTATCCCTTAATGACAGTACCAAAATGTCACTACTTCTTTACTCTGATGCACAAATTAGATGTATAAAAAAAAAAAAAACTTACGTTCCCAAATTAAACGAACATGTTACCATGCAAAGACATAAGCTACGAACGTAACACCTTGTCATGAAGAAAATAAAGTACTTGCGTCTGTTTGTGTAGTTATGCCCCTAAAAGTAAAACTAAGCGTTATATTTGAGTATGTGTGATGGTGGAAGTAAGACGGTACGTTGTACAGGAAAGAATTGTAATGCCAATACGCTGTAGTGGCAAATCATTTTGTCGAGTTCATATTACGTTTAGACTTATCATAACGGTTTTTACCGATACTGTTGGGTGTCATGTTACATTGTTGTAAAAAAAAAAAAAAAAATCAGGTAATGGCGTATGCACGTGATTTAGGTACTATATTTGATTTCATTCGAACCTTTTTTTTTTCTATTGAGTATAGTAAATGTTGAATTCCTGTCGTCGTAAATGGTAAAATGTGTGAATAGGTGGATGGAGGTAGGACATGCTGCTGCGGAATCGATTAGAAATTAAAAGTTGATGAGTGGAATTAATTAGAATAGTTGCAGAGCAATGTTTTTTAGTGTTATACTGCACAGAATATGCGACTGTTTCCATTTCTGTCAAACGATACAACTGAATTTAGTTCTTTGTTATTTAAAAAAGTTGCATGAATATACCTCTCGTCGCTGTTTAGTTTACCCATTTATTTCGAGTACCTTCATTTGCCAAGTCCAAGCTATTTCCGACATATGCTAATAATTATTGCCACTTGCTTCAGATGTAATAACCAATTTAATTGGTGAAGACGAGAGATTTTGTATCGAATTGGGTCCTCCGATAGATATAGTAATTCGGTGACGAGGAACTAATAATGAAATTAGTGAGACTAATAATGGCTGGAGACGGCTTGAATGGGTAATGAAGAAAAACTTTAATATTTAGATCAATAGTAAGTTTATGAACTCACAACGCAAAAATCCGGGGCTCGATTCCCCGCGGAAGACAGTGCAGATAAACTCTTGGGTAGCTTCGTACTTAGAAAAAAAAATACGTTATTAGTTGACTGGGGCGTTCACCAGCAAAATTCGTTAAAAACATAGTACATTAAATACCGTGTAATGAAAATGACAAATAATGGTGCTCGTGTGTATTATTTTTTATGTGTGAGTGTATATTAGACGTCCGCATGGGTAGAAAATCGGGAACTGGGTGCCCGCTGTGAAAAATAGCCGGAAATCTAGATCGTGTTCGTGTAGTAAAAGAAATAATCAATAGTATAAAATGAATCACAAATGTTAATGTTTTAAAAGGTAATACATAGTTAAATGCTTCAAATGTTTCTTCTTTTCCGATCTGTAGACATGTCGTTTAGTGAAATAATAATAATAATACCTGTGAATCAGCAGAACTCACAGTGCTAAAATCCGAGACTCGATTCCCTGTGGTGGATACTGCAGATATCCCAATGTGCTTTGCAATAAAAACAAACACAAAAAACACCTCAGATTGAATAATGTTAAAAACCCTACATGCTGTGGGGTTCTAAGCGCCATCTACCAGCCATATTCTGATGCTGTTGTTGTTTTTTTTATATAGATACTGATTAATATAGAGCCGTAGAAGAAAAAGAAAAAAAAAAAGCTCTGGTCGGTAATTGAAAATTCGACAGTACCCATGCGCTCCAGTATGTGTATATGAAATATGCACACACACACACACACACACACACACACACACACACACACACACACACACGAACATCTATTTGAACAAAATGTGCACCCTGAAGCTTGTGTCGTGTTGCAGGCTTTCTTTCAACTAACATTGGTTGATAAAAGCATAAACTTGTTTGTCTAGTCGCTATAAAGTTTTGCGTGTTGTTGATTTCCGACTTTATAAGGCCTCTTTTACTTTTATTGCTTTGACTGACGGGCAAAATTAAATACTTTAAGTTGGGAAGCAAGTAGTAGGGCGAGAATCGTATATATGACGCCGTGTGACGATCTCGATATTCCTGAATTTTAATGATCAGAAGTTAAATAAGACACACGAAGCTATTGCCAAATAAGCGTTTTATGTCAGAAATGTGCTATTACACGTCAAGGCTGCACGTGATGGAATGTGTCACAATATGCTAATTCGTTTATCTCGAGAGTTTTGCAGTAAACGCGCTTCTGCAAGCTTCGTGGTTTCTTCCTATATTAATCGGATTTACTTCCTTGATCACCTCGAAACGAGATGTTTATAAAGTTGTGAGTGACGCTCAGTGTATAAAAATGTCGTAAAGCATCGTGGCTAGGTAGGGCAGTTGTCCTTGAATGTTAGTCAGCTGACCTCAGTGTAACCACTATAGTTAGATGCACAGGTCACTATTCAAATTACGTAAGAACTGCAGGGGCTGTAAAGACTTGTTTTAATTAACGGCAATCACGTGTTAACCGCAATTCTCAATAGAAAACTTATATTTAGTAAAGATGTGACTGAAGAGGACACTAATGTGTGAAAACCTCCAATATCAATACTTTTCTGATAATTTATTCTTTTTACTGTGGTTTTTCACTGACTATTACACACAGTTATGATATTGTGTTCTTTTATTACTTTGTAATGTTTGTTTTTAGTCTACCACATAATTTTTATAGTCAGTAAACTGTGCTATGTAAACCAACATTGGTTTTAAGCATTATTTGAGCTACCAAAAGAAGATACAATTTAGTTTTGGGTGTGATATGAAACCCGGCACCCTTTTGGCTCCTTCAACTACTTTATTCCTTTCAATTTTAAGAGTACCATGTCACTCTTACATAACTTGTTATCAGTATACATTAGTGATGGTTGATATTTAGTGCACAAGTTTGTGATTGCAACCTTTTGTTCTTTAGGAGTGTACAGTTTTCATATTGCCTGAATTGGGAGATATCTGACAGTTTTAAAAAAATAGTGTTCGAAATAAAGTGCTAAGACTTTGGTGGCTATCATTTGTCTTTAGGATTAACAAGAGAACCATGTGAGGCCCTCAAGGCTATCCCTTGTTTTTCAGAAAATCATGATCCTCCTCTTAAACTCTTGTAAGTTATTGCAGTGGCTTCCACTACTGCTGATAGCAACTAATTCCATAAGCTAATCATATTACCAGAAAAATAAAACTGTCTTTATTGGAGGCTAACCTGTCATTTTACAGACTTAAAACTTGTGTTCTTCAGATTGCAGCATGAAGGAATTAGAGGCTCTTTAATTTAGCCTTCTTTCAAAAAACAAAAATATTAATCTATCCTCATGAGTTAACCCTTATCTGAACCATTTCTAATAAGTCTATCCTTCCTTATATAAGGAAGCCAAAATTGTACACAATATTGTAAGTATAGTCTAACTAATGATTTGAATATATAGAGAACTACATCTTTTGAACTGTAATCAGCATGTTTGTTAACACACCTTAAAATTGTATTAGCTTTACTATTAGCAACAGAGCACTACCTCAATGGCTTGAGTAACATGTCTACCACTACTTCTTAGTCACACTATTCATTGGGTTGTTATCAGTATTAAATCTGTGATCCAAGCTATAATAACGGAAATGTATTACCTTGTACTTACTATAATTAAAGTTAATTTCCAAACTGCTCTGAAGTACCTTAACAATTTCAATACAGGTAGAAATACTTAAGTTTAATATTATCAGCAAACTTTACTAGTGTATCATTTATCAATGTTATTAATGTGAAGAATATAAAACAGGGAACCACCAATAGTAACAAAGATCCAGTTTGATTGGACCTTATTAGTAATAACTCTTAGCTTTCTCTCATCCAGCTGTTATTACAGTTAATTAGTCATTTTTCCTGATCCTCCACAGATACAACTTTGTTACATAATATTTTATATGGCATCCTACCATAATTTAAGAGAAGTATATTTGTCCTCTAACTCCTCCTAGGCTTTTACATTTGGACCTATCAGATATGGTTTAACTAGGAATGATTTGGGATGTGCCAAGATGATGTTATTTTTCTTTTAGAATACCTAGGTTTCATAACTCTAGTGCTGGCTAAATATAAATTAGTCAGTGGGGGTGGCCACAAGGGGTACTGATGGGATTTCTCCAGTTTCCTCTTTCATTACATGGGGTATATATGCATTCTTTGTACTTTCAGTCATTACAGGCATAATTAGGACAAAAACATATACAATACACTCATAGCTGGTAAAACGTTAGTTTTGTACAATTGTATTTCATTTTCAAATCCCATCAGCCATTCAAAAGATTTCTTTTTCACACATTGTTTATACATACTTCCAAGTTGCACAAACTTGTATTAAGATGTTTTTAAGTCATGTAACTTGTTGCTTTTCGATTTAAAGAAAAAAGAAACTTAATATGTATAATAATGTTATAAATAATCAAGTCCAGTGGACATGAATAACTTCATTCTTATGTACTTTTAAACTATATTGCCACTAGCATATCTCGGGAAAAAAAAATCTTAATCCTGTCACTGTTCGATGTACAGGACATTCGCTAGTCTTATCAAGAGCTTTTAAAAATCATGCAGATGAAAAGTAGTTTCCTTAAAGGTAAGTGATACATTAGTAAGGCAAAATCTGTTTTATCTTTTACTTTATCATATTGCACTAAATGATCTTGTAAAGCTTCTTTTATCAGACTTTTCCCCTTAAAATAAGTGAGATTGAATGTCCTATAATTTCCAGAACAACTTATTCCCTTAAAAATATGAGTAACCAGCTTTTCAATCTACTGTCTATTGACTGACATACAAAGTGTTTGACACACGGAAATTATTCTGGCCTGCAGAAATATTATATGCAAAGTAAAGAAGGAATTAGAATATATTTGGGGAATGTTTTTGGAACTATTTGTATTGAAAAAGAACTGCCCGCTCTAAAAAAAAATATATATTTTTTTTCTTGTAATTGTGCACTAAAATTAATATAACTGTGTTCAAATGTCCTTTTGCTAACCAGGAATTTCAAGATAGTTCTATATGTTTGAAGGTCCATCAGGTGGTATTTAAGTAATATATATGTTTTAATCTTGTAAGAAGACTGACAATGTTTGGATAGTAATCACATGTTAAATGCTACAAGGAAAATTTCATCTTTTGGTTTATATAATACCTGCTACTTAAACAAAAGCTGTTGTATTAAAATGCACAGATACACCACCACCACCATGTTATATGTAGCAGCTCCTTCTGTACATTGAAACAGACCATAATGGTAGAACACAGGGAGATGTGTTTAGCAGCTCTGTTGCATCAGTAAAATGTATTGGATGTCTTGTTTATAAGATGTAAGAGAAGTGTTACTATAGGATACGTATTAAACATAATGTATGCTTACACTAATAAATTTTATTGTTTAATTAACCAACAGTTTTATATTAAAAAGGCTGACTGTTATCTTTCATGGAATGGCAACTGTTAAATAAAAATTTCTTTTCCTTAAGTCAGCCACAGTTCTTTTAATTGGCTGCAAAAGAGTGCTTTTGCAGTGCAAGCTTACTGTAACAGGGATTGGTTACACCACTGTGTAGTTATGAGTATCATATGTAGCACAAAATACATGTACATAAACATTTTATTTTATTTATTTTTTTAAGTATCAAACATGAATACTGTTCCATATAACATATTCTTAAACTATACACAAATGTTATTTCACTTATGGATTGCCTGTAAGATAAAAAGGTTTGCAGTCAAATATAAACCTGTAGCTATGGTGACGTAATCAGTAAATTATGCAAATTAGTACTATTGAAGGTTTGAACCTTCATGTGATAATGCGTTTCAAACTTTGGAGTTCTAAACCTACCCTTCATTATGGCTCTAT
>NW_013666820.1:80946-103839 GCF_000517525.1 Limulus polyphemus
TAATATAAGTTTAACATGACAGCAAATGTACAATGTTTCGACAAGGTTTTGTCATCATCAGGTTCCTTATCAAAACGTTGTACGTTTGCTGTCATGTTAAACTTATATTAAAGTTTTTCTTCACTACCCATTCAAGCCATCTCCAGCCATTATTATTCTTTCATCTAAATTTGATTTTGAGTTATTTGTTTATGCATATGTATAAAGAATATTGGCTTGAGAAAATAGCTTTCAGTTCTAGGAAGGGACAGTTTTGACATTTATTCATGTAATTCTTTTCATCAAACACACAATAGGATTTTGTAAGTTTTTGTTTTTAAAGGTGTTTGTTGCAAAATTTATGGTATAAATGACTAAAAATGTGTATCACCACTAGAAAATAGAATATGAAACTAAAATGTAATGACTTGGCTTAAAAAATTGATGATAAATGATAGGATTACAAAACTTGTTTCCACACATTTAATGTTAAATGTATGTCTGCTTAGTTTATATTAATACTTAGTATACTAGTTTTCCCTTTTGATAACACTTCTGCATTGTCATGGGAAGGTATTTGCAATGTGTCTCAAAATGAAAGTAACATTTATGCACTTTACACTTAAATACAATCATCTAAAAGTAAAGTGATCAGATACTCTCAAAACTGAAAAAAAAGTTTATCTCTTAATTCACAATGGCTGCCTATTGTGCTAATTATATCTTGAGGAGAGGTTTAAATAGCTGCAGTATATATTTATTCCACATAAAGCTTGAAATTGTAAAGTTAGTTTCATACAATTTATTCAGTAAGTACTTAGAATGAGATGCTTGTGTATAATGTTCAGACACTTGAATTAATTTAGAAAAAACATGTTCATTTCTGGATGATAATTTTCAATATAATTGCAAAACACATGAACCACAATTCCAGAATTTAGAAAACTTATCTTGCATAGATGTCATAATTAGTTACGAAGGTCAGATGTATTTTGTTTTAGATGTAATTTCTTTGGAAAGTAGAAAATATTAAAATAGAAATTCAACTCTACTGAGCAAATCTTGCCATTACTGCTTTGACAGTGAACTTTTACATGGGTGTAGATTCATATTCCTTTGCCTCATTTAATTTATAATGCATAAACTATTGAAAAACGTTGGTAATGTGTTTGTTGCATTGGTCAACTGAGTTTGCTATAAACTAACTATGAACCAGTAATTTTTTTTTTATTCTAGTCATGCTTGTTTTCACCTGCAAGGCTGTGAGTAAATATCTACTTGCTGTTTAAAGTTTAACTTCAGTTGATTATAGTGATAGACATCAAACTGTGTGCTATATATCTGAACAAGATTACTCTGATGATACTAAGAGATCACATAGGATCAACATTTGGATAAATAACAAAAAAGGAAACTGGATCCTATTTAAGTATACTAAGTACACTATATTAAAGTCAATGTTAAACTTGTAATTTACTGAGCCGTGAAAATTTTTTAAATCAGTGTTTTTGTAACAAGTTGATTTGACAGCCACTCTAGGGAAAATTTAAATAATTTCTATTGATCATTCCATTAAATTAATAGAGGGCAATACATTTATCATGTTCTAGTGAAGCTGGCACAGTAGTTGCTTTATCAGACATACATCACCTATATGTATGTTGTGTTGAGTTACCATTGATGAACTTGGTTGGCCATCTAGTCACACGATTTGCCCAGGAAAAAAGCATGGAACATCAACTGTATGTATAGAAGTACTGTTATTTCCTCCACTATCTATACTAGTGCAGTCTACTGTTCCTGGGCTCAGTCTGGCCAACATCAGAACTCTTTAGCAGAACATCAGTTCACTTGTTGCACAAGCAAAATTGAAGGATAACTTGCACAGTACTTTCATCTTGAGGATGTCAGTACTAGATCTGAAGTTGGAGACTATTCCCTTCATTCTGTGAGTGAGGTCTGTTACTTCTCTAACATCTAGTCTATTACTATTTTCAGAACAAAGTCAACATCCACTGGCCACGGTGGTGGTCTTATTTGGAGGGCTTGATATATCATAAAGCTTTTGAAGAGTGCTTGATTGTCTCCAGTAGTGATTGTAATAAAGAAGGAAATTATGCCAAGATACTGTTTGTTTGTTTTTTATGGGTAAACTTGGCAACTCACATTAATGCCTTTACCACAAACAAATTAATGTCTGAATGATTTAGAAGATTCCCTTTGGTTCATCACTTTGAATCTGTCAAGCTAGGCTGTATGATGAGAGCAGACTTAAGGCTGCTTTTAGCACAAAAGATGACTTGTTCCCCAATTCCTTGACATGCCATTAGGCCTGTGTAATGTGCCTGCCAATTGTAAGAGACTAATGGGACTTGCACTGAAGATGCCTGGCTTACATCAACAGTGTTTTGGTGTTTGGTCATTCATTTGAGTCTGTGGCTGAGAACCTGAGAATGCTATTCCAGGAGATAAATAAAACAGGCTTGAAATTGAAACCCAGAAAGTACTTGCCTATGGGAGGAGAAGTGGAGTTTCTTGGTCACATTATAGAAAGAGAGAGAGATGGAGTGTTTACATGCCCATCTAAGATAGTCATGGTGAGAGATTGATCTCATCCTGTAACCAAGCAAGACATCCATTGTTTACTTGGTTTTTTGTTGTAATATCAACGAGTTGTGGCCAACTTCTCCCACATAGCAGAACCATTGTCTGCTGTCACTAAAGTAGAAACATACTTTGAATAAAGCAAGGAATGTGACCAAACATTCCAGTTGCCGAAGCTTTAGTGGATGCTCCAATGTTGGCATATCCATGAAAGCACTTATCTGGCTGTCCATGACTAGCCAGATGAGGAGTCACTGGAGTTATGTGCAAAATCATCTAACAGTTGACCTGGCTGCCAACACCAACTTCTCAGTTGATATGGGTTGGATTGGTTGATCATCATTGTCTAGAATAATCATTAGGGCAAGTGACCAATGTATGAGTGATACAACCCTTACTTTCTGAGCTGTCATGTGTCGATTTCAAGAGAATCACTTCTGTGATCTAGCTGAGTGATGAGCACTCTTCAGAGCTCACTAGATTCTCACTTGCATACTTGGGAAGTATAAAGATTCCATGAACAGTGAGAGAGTTGTGTTTTTCTTCGTGTATATTGAGATACAATTGTGAGAGCACTAATATTAGTCCTGGGTGATGACTTTTTACTTAAAAAAAGTCTTAATTTGGCCAAATTTTGGTAGTGATTATTTCTTGATGCCTGAAATGAAAAATTAGTTTGACTGCTATATGAAAATATCACTGCTGCTGAGACACAGTTTTGGAAGGTAACCTGAGGTTTTTGAAGTAGTTCATTTGGCAGACACTCTAGAAACGTTTAAATAATTTACATTACTTGTTCCATTAAATTGGTGGAAAGCACTACACGTACCTAGAAATAATGTTAAGGTATAAATTACAGACGTAAAGCAAAAACATGATTCGTGTATTTTCAAACCTTTAGATGTTTCAGTAGTAATTTACATTGTGGATAAACAATATCCCAAAGAATGTGTTTTAGTTAGTGTAGTGAGTACCAGTACTTTGAAAACATTAATGTTATCTAGATGTAAGGCTGTGTTTTTAAAATACATTGTAATATGAGCAAGAAAATATTATACATAATCAATACATTTCAGTTCTACATGCTAAATAATAAACACAAGGACTTGGCAAAACTTGAGTTACTCAGAGCTTTTAGTAAAGAAAAGGGTTTAATGAATTACTATGTCTGCTCAAAATGTGCAGGATGCTGCTAAGTATGTTTTTAAATCTATAAACCTCTAGAGTTACAACAGTATGGTTTTTTATTAATATCTCAGTATTGTGTAGTTATTTGTAAACCTTTTTAAAAGGATTAGCATAGAAGATAGTGAATCATAGCTTTCTTCACAAGTTAATAGATACAGAATCAGTCACCTTATTATTATTATTTAACAATTGTAATCTCATATGAAGATGATTTTTATTGTGGATTGTTATTTAAACAAGTGTCATCATGTAGTATATTATTTTACTTCCATATTACATTGTGAAGTAACTTTTTACCAAAGCAAATTAACTAAGTTTAATCTCCATTGGATATACATGTTTTTAGTGTCTTCATTTAAAATCACTTGGGATTTAGTTGAATGAAATTGTTATGCAGTGTTCAGAAACTTAAAATTAAGTACACACGAGGAAATAACACTGCAGTTCTAGCAAACCTAACCTCCAGAGCATTATAAATGAAACTTGTAAACATATTTGTATGTTATATCAATTACTACATACATTGGTTTACAAAAGAAAGCCAGTAGCATGGTATTACCAAATATTAAACCTCCAGAGACTTGTTCAAGAAAAACAAGGAAAGTGTTGCATTAACTCTTATCTCTAGGGGGCTTTTGTTTCAGAAAGTCTGACTTAAATATAGTATTACAACAAATATAACCTTGATAAACTTATCGTAGGAAGCCACATGAAACTTAACCTCCACAAGTTTATCAAAGAAAGCTTCAAACACAATACTGTGATAAATGTAATCTCCAAATTTTGTTTTTATAAATTACTTATAACAAACAGTCACTTGTATTTGAATTGAATGAACAGTTTCAAAAAGTGTCAGATTGATGTTTGGAAGCCATTTTTTTCTTTTTTAATTCAAAACTACATTTTATGTATTTTTTAAAGTGTATCTAATATGGTATCTTTAGATTAACACAAGTATTTAAGTGTAACTGCAGCTACATTATACGCGTGTAACCCGCATAGAACTCTAACATCAAGTAAAATGATAGCTGTAGCTGTACTAAATTGGACAGATACTTCTACTGGAGCTATGTCACACTGTTTTAATGATACAAACATTTCTTTAATGTACATTCTGATGTCATGTTTGTAGCACATTCTGAAATTTCGTTTGAGAACAGGTGAGCTTGAATCCCTCCTAACCTTAATTTTCACTTCAGAAACTTTCTAACTTCCTTTAATTTTGCTATAGTAGTTTTATAGATAGGAAACTTTTTTTTGTGTGTTTCACTGTATCTATAATATGTGGTAATACATATATACTTACATTATGGTTTGCAGTACAACTTTGTTGGACGTATCCTTGGTCCTAAAGGACTGACAACCAAGATGTTGGAGCAAGAAACTGGTTGTAGAATAATGGTGAGAGGCAAAGGATCTATGCGGGACAAAAAGAAGGTATATATTTAAACTGTTTCTTATTTTAAAATGTCAGTACTTCTGTGTGAAAGATTTTGGTTTCTCACATAGTAAATTATATAAGATGAAAATACTACAGTAGCCTCTTTGCACTGTCGCAGGGGTGTCCTTATCCAAGTAGCCAAATGAAGGAAAAAAAAACATACATACATACTTGTCCATTTGAAGAATGTATATACTGCCTCCTCAACCCACAAAACACAATCAGAGTGTAGACTATAACTATATCCATGGGTCTTTTTTAGACAAAATGCTGCATATCCATCAACATAATTCCATTAGCAGCTTATTTTTGTCGGGAACAGTGTACACTATGTTTTGTAATTTAGCTCTTCATATATATTCACCTGTGTATTTTACAGTTTCTAACATTGGTGTTTATATAAAAATATCATGCTGTTGCAAGAAAAGATACTTTTTATAATTTTGCTGAAATGTTGTGCTTATTTTGAGAATGAAAAAAATGCCAGTAGTAGAAAATACATTTTTTGTAATTATTTCACCAGTTTCAATGCCAAAGTAGTATTAACATGTTTGCTATTTATCTGAAATAGTTTTTGCAGCAAAGTAAAAATATCTGAATGATATTTTTTTAAATGCAAAAGTTTGTATCATATAAATGAGTACATTTGTCACATAACACAACTTTTGTTATTTTTCCCACATTTTGAAGTACATTTTCACTAAAACACAGCTCATGAAATTATAGTTAAGCTTAATATTGATCTAGAACCTGTTACTTTTTTGCAAATCTGTAATTAATAGATTGGTCATTAAAATATTGCAAATGTTGTCACTTGTAAAATGTTAAAATGTCAAAGTGTAAATGTCACTTTTTTATATATAACGGATACATTCAAAATTTAACTCAACAATGTTATTATCAATGAATATCAATAAACTTGGCATCAAATAAATGTTTTATGCAAATTTGAAATTCTCTATCTTCACTTTTCTGTATATTGTCATGCTTCTTCACTCCAAAATGCCCATTTTAGATTTTCTTTCTACCCCCTATATGATCTGAGTTTGACACCAATTACACACTTACACTATAGTTATTACTAAGCCATAATGTAGATTTATAGCCTCAGAGCTTCTTTATTTACTGAGTTATAAATAATAAAACCAAACCCACAGGAAATGCCCTTCCTATCTCATCATGTCTTTCAATAAATGCTAATAATTCTCTAACACTTGCTATTGGGTTATTTATAACCAATAGAAAGATCAGATTCTGCTTTTCACTATCCATTACAAGGCTAGTTTGCATAATGTCAAGTTAGGAAATATTTAACTTTGTGGTATTTGGCTCTTCCAGCTAACATAATGTTTTAGCCTATCTGTAGCTTAGTTATAAAACTAGTTAAATTGTAGTAATATTGTGACGTACTATGTTTTGTGCATGATTGTTTTGTTTGAAACTGTATATTTGAAATAAAAATCTTTTGGAACAACCAACATCATTACAAAAAGTAGGCCTACAGTGCTTCTTTGTCAATGGCAAAATAAAGGCCTGAACTCCAGACGTAAGAACTAAATTTGTTTGTATGGATCGTTTTTCATTTATTATTATAAAAGTAACTGAAATGTAAAAATTAGAAACTTGTGTTAGATAAGAAAATGAAATCTAGATTTCTTGAAGTACAATTTCCTAGCATGCCCACAGTGTTGTGCAATTGTAAATCAGTTGTGGGGTATGTGTAATTCAATCTTTTGTTTGCACAAAGCTGTCTGGCTATGATAAATGGCTTATGTCATCCTCAAAAGGGTAACTTACATTAATTTAAAATTTTTCAACATTTAATTTTACCTTATTTCTAATTTTACTGCAGTTACTTGTTAGGACAGAGAAAATGACAGCTAAAATAAAGTTTTACTGATAATACTTTTGATATCCATTTAGGAGGTACTAGAGGTTATGCAAATGAAATACAAAAATTGTGAGATGAAAAAGTAGTATTTTTATTCTAAACTGAAAATCACCTTTCACTCAGACTAGTCAGATCAACTTGGTAAATTCACTGTATTAAAAAAAAAAATGTTTTTGGGTTGGTTCAAAGTACCAGTGACATTCATGTAGGGTTAATAAACTTCCATTTCTCATCTGCTCATTTAAATTACTTTGTCAAAATTCTACTTCTATGTTGTCATCTAAAACCATAATAATTGTAGAAACCTGAGGAACCAGTGCATGTTTTTTGACTAAACAAAGTATTCACTTCAACACAGTGTAAGGGATCAGGGTATGTAAAAATCCATTCTGATGAAGTCTTGGTCCTCAATCTTTCAGTTCTCAGCATCTTTTTGGGGTTATTGCTGTATCACTGAAACAACTTGGCAACCTCATACTAACATCACGTTCACACATGCAATACACTGGGTTAACCACTAGGTTAGCATTTACAGAGAAGGTTTTGTTAACTATTTACTCTGCTGAAGTAGCAGGTGATGTTTCGTGGGATGATGTCTAGCCACCAGGGTTTTCTATGAAACAGCTCTCATTCTTACTAATTACTATAATATACACATCTGTTTAAATTATGCAAATACTTTCATAACTTCATTTTTTTTTGTTTTATTTGAATTACACAACTTATTCTTTATCGTCAATTTTGATTATTTTCAAAACGCTTAACAATAGTTGATGGTTCATGCCAACCTTTTACTAATTACATCTTCACAATTTATGAATAAATGGGACTAAACTTAAAATCTACTGTTATGATTGATTTTTGGTATTCAAAGTTAAATCATTGACTTTCGATCCCATTACATTTTTTACAAGAGCCTAGATTTGTTTCTGGTAACTTTAACCTCACAACTCAATTGTACATTCAGTATTATTGTCATCACTTATTACATTTCATAGTATTATCTTTAAAAACATTATCATAAAATACAAAACTGGCTAGTACCAGCAAAAGACTCCTAATATGAAGACTGAAAATCCGTCGTACATTAAATGTACATTCTTTTATATATCTAAGTTACTATGAGAAATTTGATATACAATGATAGTTACTAGATTTTTTTTCTATACATGTAGTATTCCCACTTTAGTTTGTTTTTTTTAACTCAATATTGAAATTTCCTGATGACATAAAAAAAAAAAATTGAGAGTTGATATTTCACTGCATTGATCTTTCTTAAAAATTTGATTTCATTAGGGGAAGAACTTGATATTTTGGTGGTAATTTTACTGTAAAGACCAACTACATTGTGTACATTTATGAGAAAAATTCTATAAACATACAAAATTTAGGTACAATAAAATTTCTGAATGAATATGAATAATTACAGTTGAAAAGGAACTGGTACCAAAAATGTCACTTTAGTTTAGTGGTTGTTGAATAAAATTATCTGTTAGTAGTTTAATGGAAATGTTCAGTTACAACATTTCACTGTAAATTAACAGAGCATTTTAATATGTGACTAACTATATTAACCCATGTAGTTTTTTTTCACTCTGCCTTCAGGAGGATGAACAGTCCAGTAAGTAAGTAGAATTATGTTGTGTGTGTATTTTTCTTCTGAAACTTAAGTCCACCACAGTAAAATATATTTATTTTTCTCTGATTCCTGATGGTAATTTATTTTAGCCATGGAAAGAGTGTGTTGATGAATTTTTATTTTTTTTCTTTCGCTTTCTCTGAATATTCATTCACACTTAATGCGATTTTATGTGAATTATAAATCTAAGAGTGACATATCTCCGAGGGGTGAAGAGTTTTCTGGCAGTGAGAGAGTTAACATGAATTTTAGCCCAAAGAAAATTTCTTAGTTGTCAAGAATTAGGAACACAACATGTATAAGATCATTCAAAATTAACCATCCCATTATGGTCAGAATTTAGGTATATCTATTTCAGATCATACTGACCCAATGCAACTTCAAACAAGTTGAAACAGGTTTGAATAGATATTGAAAAAGTACTAAAAAAGGTCAATTCTAAATGTCATTTTTCAGTGGATAATTGGCACTTTTTGAGAATCCAATTGAAATTTAATTATGCACTCAAAGGGCTAATTTCATGATATTATGTAAACTGTTGGGTCAAAGAGACCTAAAATATAATAGGAAGGGTTACAGTAATCTGTTAAACTACTACTGACTAAACAGAATAAGGAAGAATTGAGTTATAAGAACTATTTTCTGAAATCCATGGTAACTTCACCAAAATACTTTAGCCAATTGTACAACTAAGTGGTAAATTGCTGTTTGTATGAATTCTGTCTTAACATTTTACATCAGGTGCAGTGAATTCAGCTGACATCATACAGCAAAAGTTTCTAAGGATACAGATGGAAGTAAAGCATTAAGTAAAATGCAAATCTAATTAGCAAATAAACATGTAAAGCAATAACTGACAGTTATTGACTGTGGTCTTCAGGTAGTTTTAGTTTTTAAGATTTATCATATGTTATTTTTATGGACTAACTTGTTTATAACAAAAACAAAACATTCCATCAGATGTTTTTAAGGTAGCTAAAATATTTAGATGAACTACTTTTCCAAATACATTGTAAGTAATTTGTCTCATAAGTTTCCTAGACTTCAACATAAGGTGCATTCTAAATAGATCTGTAAATATTTTCCTTTTTTTGTTGTTTTTTAACAATACTGATCTTGGAAAATTTTGAAATATTTCTATCATCTATAAACAGTACACTATGCATTGAGCATGTAATATTTAGATAAATTGATATATGTTGATGCATCATGTGGTCAGTAGTTCAAATGATTGGTCATTAAGCACACTTTTGTTTATGAACATTTGTATTGTTTTTTGGTGTTTCATTTCAGTATGGAGTGTAATCACCATGAACAGTAGACATGATGTTACATTATAAGTTATAGTATTTTGAGTGATTTGACAATATGTAACACATTTCCAAAGAGTTGCATGGTCATTGGGATTGAAATCCATTAAGGGTGCAGGCTATAGTACTTCAGTTAAAGTTTCTCCTTTTCAAGGAATGTATTGGTCAGTTAGCATGGTTGGAATAAGCATTATCAACCGTTATGCTGAAATTACAGCTAATTACACTAGCAACACAAAGAGTCGTAGGCTGTAGATCTATTATTCTGAATAATATAGAGGTCATTATGCCAACCAATGATTATTCCTGTTTACACCATACTTTTACCACTGCCGCCTATGTCTGGTTCCAAGTTCTCTTTAAACGAGTATACACCCGTTATCTTGCTGCAAGTTGAAATGCATCTCACCTGAACAAAAAAGAAGAAATATTGTTATTGGTCCTATGGACATGTAAAAATCTTGCATCATTGTAAGTGAGCTGTTTTGTGCCTTACTTTGAGTGAGATGCTGCATCTCATTGGCCATGTAGCAAATGGACCAGCCTTATAAATTCTGTTTTTAACTAACAGTACCCTGACAGTGTCCAGTTGCAGCTTTACAAGCTTTGAAGATCACAGATAATATATATATATATATTTCTTTTTTATAATCCATTTTATCCTCTCACAGCTATAAACAGTAGATTTTAATTTCTGTGTTGGTTAGGTTTTAGCTGTCTGAACATTTAAGTGATTAAGTACTCAGTTAATATTTTACTGAAACAGTAGTCAGTCACTGATATTTGAATATTAAAGTTAAATTAAACTGAATCACAATATATGCACACACGCTGATGACATATTTTAAATAGTGGTGTCTGAGCGTGAATGTTTTTATTATGATTTGAACAGGAAGAGCAGTACAAAGGAAAGCCTAACTATGAACATCTCAGTGAAGAACTTCATGTGCTTATACAAGTTGAAGACACCCCAAACCGTGCCACTTTAAAAATGGAACATGCTGTAAATGAAGTAAAGAAACTTTTGGTTCCAGTGGTTAGTGTCTGATTTCTGTTAAAATTTCATTTTTGAAGTACTTTAAAAGACGAACTAAAACAGTATTGTATAGTACTTTTTAAAATAGAAGATTCATTCCTGTAAGAAACTAGAAGATATTAAGGTGTTGTTTTTTTTTCTGGTAACATTTTGGGTTTTCTCCTTTTGTGGGAACATTCTTTAAAAATTAACCCTTAATTTTGTTAATTATTGTCATCATATATGTGAAGATTTATATGTTGGTTTTTATGTGACAGTAATGTGTTGTATGAAAAAAAAAAGTTATTTTAGTTTATTAGAAATTAAAAGTTCATATGTTTAAAGGTAATTCACTTTTTTTGTGTGTTTGCTTCCTGTTAATTGGGTTTTTAAAATATTCCAATGGATATATTTTTAGACTGAAGGAGAAGATGAACTGAAGAAAAGACAGCTTATGGAACTAGCCATCATCAGGGGCACATACAGAGAAAGTGGAACAAAACTTAACAGTAAAGTTTATTCAACTTGCCATATTATGAATTTTTTGTTTTTCTTTGCATTTTTATTAGTTCTGTTATTTAAGCCTTTATATATGGTGTTCTTTTTTATGGGAGACTTTTTGAAGTAGCATGTATTAAAAATAACAAATTTAATTTTGAAATTTATACCAATGTGAACTTGTTTAAAGCATTATTTTATATATGGTTTCTTACATGTAACTACTGTTAACTGTGTCATAGAGGGGAAATTTTTATGTGTAATAACATTGTAGAAAGTAGCTTTCTTTCTATGTTTTAGGACTTGCAACAGCCCCAAAACTTCTCAGGTTGTTTAAAAAAACTAAACAGATTCTAGCTCTTGTATATATTGTACATAACAGATTTCATGGTTTTGCTCATGTAATATTCAATATGTTTCTGGGCATTGTTAATTTAACACAGTAGAATATTTCAGGGTGGTGTTTATTTGGCACATGAAGGGTTAGTGTAGTACACTCAACAAACTTCATGCAGTTGTTCATCAAGTATAGTTGAAAGCTTTCAGTCAGATGTTTATTTAATACATTTAACATATTTTATGGTGTTAGTGATGAAGTAAACTTGAAAGGGTTAATGTAGTACACTCAACAGATTTCTTGCAGAAATTCATCAAGTATATATGAAAGTTTTTAGGCAGTTGTGTATTTAGTACATTTAACATATTTCAGGGTGTTGTTGATGTAGTACACTTCACAGATTTCAGGTAATTGTTTACTTAATTGACATTTCATGGTACATGTTCACTTCCTGGTTATTCATTGTAAGAAATCAAATATGTGTTTATTAATGAAATCTTGGTAACTATTACATATCAAGGAATACTGTTGAGTCTGTTTCAGTGTAATAACAAGATTTTACCTAATTATTGATATTAGAATGCATAGTTTAGGTACCAAAGCTGTAATTTAAAATAATTTGGTTTATGAAGGTAATTTCATATACATACATGTATGAAATTTCAACATTTTATTACTTAATCCCCAGTTATTTAAGTAGAAGTGGAAATTTTATCCCTTTTCCTAGATGTTGTGTGTATTTTTGATTTATATTTTAATGTTAATATGAAATATTTAATAATAGTATTTTTTTTAACTATTGCACTGCTATTTGATGTAAAGGGATTATGCTTCTACATGGTGGACAGAGTGCAGACAGCCCATTGTGTAACTTTATACTAAAAACAAAACAAAAAATAACTTGGTGTAATAACTTTGTTTCAGGACCAGAAACTCCACGGTTAATGGCCCCACAAATGACTTTGGGAAACCATCTCCGTATGCCTACCCCACTTGGAGCACCTTTAATCCTTTCTCCCCGGCTTTCAGTACCAACATCTAATTCTCTGATCAATGGAAGTGTACCTCCACCATTAATCAATCCTGCAGATGCAGGCCTAATCTACTCTCCATACACAGATTATCAATATGCCACACTTGCCTCGCCACTGTTGGCAGAGTATCCAGGTCTTGACCCTTCCACTGCTGGTGGGTTTTTTGGTCGATAAGGCTTGTATTTGATGTAATCCATTCCTGTGGTTGATTGATTATGTTGATTTTTTTGTTTGTTTGTTTTTATAAAACTGTAAAATGCAATGATGTCATAAAGACTAGTTACTCATCTTAAGCAGCAAATTATATTTTGGGGGCAATAGTCCTGCTTTCAGAGTCTAAGAGACTGTTATTTTTTTCATTTTTGTTGTTGCTATAATGATAAAGTCATTATTTTTTTTAAAGAAATGTTTAAGTTAATCTCTAATTTTAATTTTTTATTTCTGTATTTTTGAAATGTGGGTGACAGTTTTCAATGCCTTTTTAGTGAATGTTTTTTTTTTTTATGAGGGTTGGGTGTGACCTAATGATTAGTGTGCTGGACTATTGATCCAAGGGTCATGGTTTATGTCTCGTTGCCATACAAAGCAAAAACAAAAAACCACACTCTGCACTTTGGTGCATTATAAGAGTGATGATTAAATCCTACTCTTCAATTAGAGTAGCCACAAAGTTGGCGGTGGGTGCTGTTGACTAGCTGCCTTCTGTCTAGTCTGTCAGTTCAAAATTAGAAAAAGACTAGTGCAGATAGCCCTTTTGTAGTTTTGTGAAATATTGAAAGAAAAAAGCTTGCATGATTTTCTTTTCTCATTGTTAGCTCATTTTTTCATTTTAATACCAAGATCGGCTTTGCTTTCTTGAAATTTAGGAAAAAGTGGGTATTTATTTGTGTTTTTATTATCAGGTTAAATAATGTATATTATTTTTGAAAATTTTTTTTATATTTTTTCTTATATTTCAAGTTATTAAAATTCAGAAGAGACTGATTTGAACAATTGTTATTTGCTTGTATATAATTTATTAACAAAATTATATGGTTTTTTGAAACATCTTTGTATCACAATGAAAATTAATGTTAATAGAGAAAAAAAAAGTTTGATTTAGTAATATATGTCTCCTGAAATGAGTAGGGAAAGCAATGTTATGTAGTTTTCAATTATTTTTAAAAACACATTAGAGAAACAAGGATAGAATTTTGTATTTCATTATAGTTATATAAAATCACCCATATTCTTTTGACATTTTGCTCATTCTCAGGGATAAAAATCATTACATTTCAGATGCAGATAGTAAATAGCAGTCAGTCATAGTCATAAATAATCTTATTAGACTTGGATGTAAGTTTTCAATTCTTTGTTGCCTGCTTGTTCTAGCAACTGTAATGCAGGGATTAGGAATGCTGAACATGCATAGTTATCAAGGAAATCAAGGCACATTGGGTAAGCATAAGTGTACTGTATAACAAACCATGCTGAATATTTGTTTAGGAACTACATGTGGGACTATTTCAAACATTTTATAAGTGTCAAGGGTTGTTCAACTTATTCTCTTACCCAGCTAATGTAAAAGGTGTCTTTATTGTTTTTTCTTTCAACAACAATTGCTCTATTATAAGATGTCAAGGGCTCATGTATTAAGAGTGTGACCACTCCTTTATTTGTTGATATGCTACAGGTTTTAAACTCCTGCAGTGGTAATGAGGAACTTGATGGTAGTTTTGCTTAAAGTCTTGATCTGGTTTGTCTCGTTATTGATAATAATGGGTAATATTATCCAAGCCAGTATATGGCAGAGAAGTTAGTTAAAATGAGAGAGAGAGAGAGAATAAACATTTTAACTACGGTTGTTTCATCAAGCTTTCATATTTGTTTGTGAAAGAATAAACGTCCTTGATACAGTGCTGGCATACACAGTAGGTATAGATAGCTCTCTCTTAACATATTAACACGGTTGTCTGTGTTTCAGGATTGTTTTTAAAGATATTTAAGATTTTAGCATCTACTGCAGGCGACGTGTGAGAATTGTTCTTGCCTACTGTATGGCTTGCATTATGTCTGGGGCTGTGAAGATTTTTATTTATTTTTTAAACATGTGAAATGCTTGATAAATTTGTCATGTTTTTATGTGCGTAATATTTTCCTATGTGAGGCTTCGCATGGCTTGATAGTCAAGGGGCTTAACTTGCAATGTTTGTGTCTTGGGATCAAAACCGGTTGCCAAACATGCTTGCTCTTTCAACTGTGGGGATGTTATAATGTGATGGTCAATACTATTATTAGTTGGTAAAGAATAGCTCAAGAGTTGGCAGTGGATGGTGTTGACTAGCTGCATTCCCTCTAGTCTATCACTTCAAAATTAGGGACAGCTAGCACAGAAAGCCCTCAAATAGCTTTGTGTGAAATAAAAAAAAACAGTGTGTGAAACTTCAACAATTTTTTTTCTCCAGCTCTATTTATTTGAGGAATCTAATCTTGATGAGACCTAATAATTTCTCCACTTTGTAAGGTTCATATATTAATATGAATGAGTAATAGTGTCATAGGAAACATCTTCTTTAATGTTAAATTCAGTTTTAAAAAATCCTAAACAATAGAAAAATTCTTCCATTTTAGTAATGTAAATTTCAACTGAAAATTTTATTTGACTTTGTAAGATTTCAATAAATGAAGATGCTTTCAACTTATTAGTACACAATTGGGTAGAATTATAATTAGCCTGTTAACAAAATGATTATTTGATCATCACTTAAATTTATTTTATTTTTTTATGATATAGCTTATTCTTTATTAGAGAATTATAAAAGGTTGTTCATAGATGTTAACTGAAAGACTTTAGTATCAAGTGTAACTTTGAGGAAACAAATTGTGGCTATTATAACTTGGAAAGTACACAACTATCTTGATTTTATGAACATTCTGTGCAAACTTAACAAGTGTTCAATGTATGTTAAGCCTGTGGCTTATGGTTAATGGTCAAAATGCAAAGATCAAAAGTATTTTAATATTTAGTCTCACTGAAAGACAAAATCTACTCCTTGTAGGAGGTCTTAACTGCAGATGTGCTATAATAATGTTGTTTGTAATATGAACTAGACACAACAAAATAGTCTATGTACATTGAAAGTTAATGTAGATTATAGCAATGTGTGAGGTTTCTAGTACAACAAACTTTTTGAATCGGGAATTTCCAGCATCTTCTGTTCTAAGCCTCCTTTATCACGTTCACAATATCGTGTGGTACAGAGCACCCATAAGATATTTGTACCTCATATCTCCAAAATCCTATATGAAGCATTTATTTTATACGGATGGCTATAATAAAGCCACGCCTTCCATGATGTACCACTGGTGGAGCACAAATGATATGTTGAAAGGACAACTGAAATAAAACAAATTTACATGATTAAATCACATTTTATTTTAAAATTACATCTAGAGATTGGCATTAAATTTTTCATTGTGAGTACTTGAAGCAAAAAAACACTAAGTGTTATGAAGACTAATATAATAAGGATAGAACTATTATCATCCACAGTAGGGATTATTTTATCTGATGTCCCTTTTTTATGCCCATAAAATTATGAAATATTCATAATTCTTCTAAAAGAACAAAGATTAGGCTAAAAAAAAATGTGATTATTTGATTATTATTACTTAAATCACAGTGTGGACCACCGATGGCACATGACAGCCAAAACTTAAATGGGTAAAGTCAGGACATCATGTACCACCAGTGGTGCACTCAAGAGAGAGTTCCCTATGCAGTCATTCTGTCATAAAACATAACATAAAGCCATAAAATTAGCTGTATCTAAGGCAGAGTTCACAATAAGGCGTTATGTTCTTATTGCATAATTAGAGAAATCACTTGCACCACGAATGTGTTAAGTACATGTATAAGCATTTCTCTTGAAGTTCCACCCTCTCAACTCTGAGTGACATTTTTCACTCAATTTTAAAATTGCTCATAACGGAGGGTTATTTATATGCTATAACCCCCCCCCCCCCACCTCCTCTAAAAAAATTTAAAGTTACTTGTAATTATTCTCATCTTATTAATTTTAGTTTGTTTTCATTATGGAAAGGTCTTTCACATATTTTATTTGTTTGAGTTACTTTCTCCTTCCTTTCATGAAAGCATATGGAGAAATATATATAAAACCAATAATGTAACCGTATTCTCAGTCCCATTGTCATTGACTATAAAATTTTGCACTGATTGACTGATTTATTTCACAACCATTCTGAGGGATTCTACACTTCCCTTTCTTACTTATGCCCCTTGCAGGTGTGTATATATGTGTGTGTGTGTGTGTGTGTGGAGGCACAAAAGTTTAGAATCTGTATATGTACCATAAAAAAAGGCACTCTTGAAGTTTATGTATGTGAAAAAAAACTACCCTCTCTTTGTATCATTAAATTATATGTATAACAATAAGGTACAAATGCAGCATATTGTATTGTGGTCATTTTAACTGACCTTGTAACAACTATGTAACCATGAAATTATACATACTATAACTAAATATACTAAGTTCATCCTCATGAAGTTTTTCAAGCTATTAGTAAACATTAAAAGTCTGTATTACACAAAAAATCATATTTTTTTAATAAAGTATGTTTACTAAAATTTGTCTGTGAATTTATAAAGCTCTTACAGAGTCAGTCTGAGTGCAAGGTGATTTTCATGCTAAGAATACAAATGTTTTTCTATCTTATGGTGTTCATATTTAATTTGCATAACATTATCTCTATAATTTCTGAATGAATATCAATAGTTTGCTTTTTTTTCAGTAAAACTATATTTTGTCTATCCTAACTGTAACTGTAGGGATGTCAGCAAAATGGTAAAATGAAAGTTGAAAAATATGAAAACTTTAAATTACCCTTTTTTCTTTCAATAATGACTGCATATAGCAACAGACTATTACATACTATTTGTCCTCACTTCCAAAGCTAATAGACTTTTCAATTCTGGGTTTATTTGGTTTTATTGCTTTTCAGCTGCACTTGAACCCTCTCAAATTATGCTGAAGTTACGATGTAGAATCATGAGTAATTTATTTAGTTTTTTCACTTGAGCTTTTTTACCTAATGTAATTTTTCTTTTTAGTTGCTTTTATAACAGTAAGTAAAAAATACACATTAAAAAAAATTTAATGCATCTTGATTCTTGTCTCTTTTTTGCCATTTGGAAGACAAAGCACCATAAAACCCACATTTTTGTAACAATATTTGTGTTCGAAAACACTTTTTTTTATTTTACGTATACAGTTTAAAATACAAAATGTTTTCACATACAAAAAAAATAATGTCCTGAAACTACTATAATTTAATTGGCTTTCTATCTAAGCTATAAATGGATTACAAAAATTCCATTAGCTGGTCAAGACAAGTAGCACAAAAGCAAGGCAACAATGAAACTGAATAAACTAGCCTCATAAGGAATTTTTTTGGTAAAGCAGGATATGCTCTTTCTATTGGTTATGACTAATCTAATGGCACATGTCAGAATGACAGACATTTTTTGAAAGACAGAATGTGATAAGAGGGCTGTGGTATGTAGGTATGACTTTCTTGTTTATGTCTCGGTAAATCAAGAAGCTTGTAGGCTGTTAATATAAGTTATGGCTTAACAATATTTATACTATAAATGTGTAAGTTGTGGCAAACCCCAGATTATATAGGGGTAAAATAAAAATCTAAAATGAACAGTCATTGTAAAGAAATGTCATGTGATACAGAGGTGTGAAAATTGAAAATTTTTTTTCAATATTTCTTTTAGAAAAAAATTCAAAAAATTTAAATTTGTATATTATTAAAACTCTATTTATAAACTATGTTTTGAAATTAGTTTGAGCTATAAGGATCTGGCCACTAGTGGCTATTGCTGGAGGAGAATATTGGTATAAATGTTCAGCTTTCAGTAATAATGAAAAAAATAGTGATACGAGTTTTAAGAGTAACACCTGTTTTTCTGTTCAAACCACTATCAAATAGGTGTTTTGATAGTAATGGGCTTTGTTGATTTCTCAGGTTTATTTCAGTAGTAGTTGAGGTCTGAAGATGGCACAGAAGTTTTGTTTTGTGTCTGGTTAATACTGTAGGAAGTGCAACATAACTTGGGAAGAGAACTACACTGTCTAAAGAGTTAATAAATTTAGCAAGCTATGTACTAAAGTCAATCTTTGGATGTAAGCAACAGCTTTAAGCCTAGAAGATTAAAGTTATTGCATTCTAACTCATTATGTCAGTATAGATTACTGACATAACTTATCAATGTTTTTCTTCCCAGTATATACATAACATACAGTTAAAAATAGGAGTGTTTGTTTATTAAGATTTGAAATCCAATAAAACTGTATACTTTGTTTTGCCAGTACTAGATTGTTACAGAATTCCAATTTAAATAATGTAGATTGAGGGCATTTCTATAAATAAATAAGTTTTTTTTTTTTTTTTTTTTTTTTTTAGTTGGCAATTTCATGCTCAAAAGGTTACAGTTATGCTTGTTATAGCCAATCAACATTGAGTATACATGAATGTGTGAATCCGTTTTTGTAAAGATAGAAATGTGTAGATTATTTATCAATTTTATATATTTGTGTATATTTGTGGTTTGGGTTTTGGGGCCAATAGATCTTTAAGCTTAAGAAAAAAATGTGATTGCAGTGCCTGTCAGTATCATAAATATTGTATTGTTTACTGTTTTTGCATATTTTTATCATATTAATTCTGTAATGTGGAAATATGAATAAGCTTTCAATAATTTGTATATTTATAGTGATTGGTTATGAACCTGGGGTTATATATAGATTTTTGTAGGGTTGTTTTTTATTTGTTTCATAGAGGCACTTGTCTTTTGAGAATTATGTAATTCTTTGTTTATTGCAGTAAAAAATCAGTAATAGCTTGGATGGTTGTGAATAAGTTTTCTGTTCAACCTTCAACAAGATTGAGAGGGCTGAGACTACAACTCATTCAATAAAGTTGAGAGTTGTGTGGTAATTGAATGTGGATCTTGTTAAGGTATTACATTAATTCACACTTAGTTCACAGACTAGGAAACATTTTTCATTGCCAAATGGAAAAATCAAACAAGTAATAATTCACTGAGAAAGGTATAATGAAGTATTATTAACTCTAATGTTACATTACAAAACATTGAAGCTCAGAATAGTTAATGGAAAATTCACACAATGATTACATGTTTGAGAACTGCAGTTTTGAGCCTTACCAGTTCTCATCAGTCCAGCAATGATACTTCAGTAAATGATGCCTAAAGGGGACTACATATGGGAAATATTGTGTTCATTTCTTTTGTTTATTCATGCACTTTTGTAGTTACTGTTCTTTTTTTAAACTATAAGTTGTATAAGTTTGAGTTTATAAACAACAACAGAAAATTGAAGTTATAATGTGATTCACATTTTTACTTTCTAAGTGTTACAATGCACAAGAGCATGTTTTATGAAAACATTGCTCCTCTTTATAGGCCTTAAGAGATTGTTTCAGGAGTTTATTTGGTTATTGTGTATAAATAGTTTCAGTTTTATCTGTATTTGTTTTATTTTTGTTGTTTTTGGAAAAATCCCAAAACACCATATTACTGTCTCATAAGTTTATAGACCTTATATACTTGTGTTTTGCCATATTTTATAGAAGTTTTATATATATGTTCACCAGCTTACCAAATGAAGTAAATCATGCAGATTCAAATGTGCAAGTATCAGTAACACTGTCAAAAGTTTATTAGGGTTGTAACCCATATAACTATACATTTGCTTTAATAGTACGAGTTCTAGCTACTTAGTTTTTTAGTTTAAAATTCACAGTAGGTAAAGCTACATATGAATTGTTTCAAATATAGTTTTATTTAAACAATAGTACATTAATGATAAAATTATTTGCAGAATATATCCTTGCTCAACACTGTTTATATGACAAGCTCTTGTAAATATGCACATTTGTTTACAAAAAAAAGAGACCTCATGTGTTACTCCAAGAATGACAATTATGCAACTCTATCAAACATAAGTGTGATTTGATAGTTTTATGTCATACAATCAGTTGATGAGTTTTATTTTTATGATTTTATGTCATATAGTTATTTGATAAGATTGATTTCACCATTTCTAGAAAGGCAGTTAATTTGTCTATGAAATGAGCAAAAACAGTAACTAGCCAAAATACAATTTAATTCAACTCATTTTTCAAGATATTAGAATTGGTAGATACAGAAGGAGAAGATGATGATGATAAATAAAAAAAAAAAAAAGATTAATGTATAGTTTAAAGCTGCCATTTCTAGCCTATATGATGTAGGTTTTGTTACTGGAAGTCTTTTGAAGTGCATATAAGAAGCTAAAACTTGACATACCTATAAATTAGAAAATATCACATTGTGACACAAATGTTTTTAGAAACACACACATTTATAGGTACTATTGCAAGAAACACTTCCCTCACACACACACACACACACACACACACACACACACACACAAATTCTGCTTTTTGTTATATGGATTTTTGACAATGTTGCAAAATGGTAAACCTACACTTGCACCATTGTGAACATAAGTTATTGTTTTGCACTGATAATAAATAACAGAGATTTAGAAATGGTTTTTAGTTTATTACTGGTAGCAGTGTACTTTCTTCCTGCACCCCTGTTCGTTTCTAGTTTTGGTTCTCACATCTGATCTGGTTTTCTTCTCCTCTCTTGTGGAACTTCTGTCTTTACATCTTTTTTTCCAAACCCACTCCCTTTGTTTAGGGTATTGTAACTTATTCTCACTCTCCTGACCGAGAAATAAGCCTGTGTCTCTTGTCAGTGATTCTAATGTTTCATAACCATGGGAGTCTTTTAATCCACATGCAGACCGAACTTAGAAAGGCTCCTGCTATACCTGCTAACTACAATTGCTTTCTGATAGCATAGAATATTTTAAGGCCCTAATTACATAGATACTGACCAGAATCTGGCCACTTTCTTACACACGTATACTTGACCTCACATTCTGACTCAGAAACATTATAATACATTCAAATGATATCACCACATACCTTGCTTGCTAACAGACAATATTTTATTATTTGGATATTCAGAATTTTTATACTCTTCAATTCTTAGTTTTACTGATTTGAAGAAAAAAATTCTGAGTGTAGTAGGTTATTTAAGATATGAATTTTCAACTTAACAGGTAAACATATTGAACAGCCACCTTTTTGAGAAACATCTATTTGAAGTTCTTAAAAAATACTTCTTCACATAAATTTTAAGTCTGAAAGGAATGATACTTAGGCTAGTGTACAACTTAGGTTTATAATAAAAAAAATATTAGACTTGTGCACAAATCAGTAAAATAAACATTGCAGTTTGAGCTAGACAGAAGGTTGGGGTTTTAACAATTATCTGTTGATAATTTGCAGTTATGATTGTAAACAGTATTTGAAAATAACTAAAATTTCAGAGGAGACAAAACATGCAAGTTGTATTTTATATTAAAGATCAGCAATAATTTGAATTGAGGAAAGAGTAGAATTATAGCTTTCGATAGTATGAAATGAACTTGGCCCATTTTAGAACCATTAGTAATTTGGGTTACAGAAATTAGAATTATAGTCTTTAGTAACTTAAATTATGCATGGATCAATACAAAAAGCTGTTGTAGTTTAGACAATAATTGGGTTTATTCAGAACCAGTAATAATATGGAATAGATGTATTTATCAAAAATGCTGCCAGTAATGGTTGAGATGTAAACTCGATCTAGTTACTACATATAGTAGTTTGAATTGCTTAAAAAAAAAGTATTACAGCCAGTAGTATATTAGTGGTGTGCAAAAGTAAGGATTATATTCAGTTGGGTATTAAAGTAAGCCAAAAATAGTGATTATTTGTTAGGTAATTTAGGCAAGTATCAGTATCATTATATATATATATATATATATATAT
>NW_013666820.1:104010-136794 GCF_000517525.1 Limulus polyphemus
ATATATATATATATATATATATATATAAAATAATAATAATACTTTATACATGGATAAAGATCATATCTAGTACCAGTTAGGATTTTATAAAAATCGGGGTAAGATTTGATACTAATTTATGTTAAGAAATAGTCAGTCATATGATGTTACACATATGGAAGTGTTGCTCTCCACACAGAATGAAATTTGTTTACACATTATATGTTTAGATATCATTCATCTGTAACTATAAATATTTCATTTTCTTTGTCCTTATCAGTGAAAGTTAACACTGAATTTTAACATTTCTGGCAATAACTTCACTGTTAACATATTTGGAAACAGTTAAGAAAAATTAAACTACATGGGAACCACCTAAGATTCTTTTTATCATTTTGTTATTTCTATGGGGAAAAAAAAACTTTTGTGACTCTCAGGTAAGTTAATTTTTCTTAGCTTTTCTCAAGTATTTTTAATAATGTTTGCTAGCTATTATAAGGGTGACACTCTATTCCTTGTTAATTTTTTTATGAAATGAAAATTCTTATAAAATCTGTTTTGTGATAGTTTCCGACTACTTGCATTGATATTTAATGATGCTTATTAATTCTTGAAGAACAAACTTTTATAGATAATACACTAAGGAAGAGTATATTAATTTAGGCTTTGTTTTTATTAATGAATAAAGTCCTTTTCTTTATTCAGTCTTGTGTGTATGTCCAAACTAAATATGTTAAACATACGATTTTCAACTTTGCTTTTAAAATCAACGTTTTCTATTTGCATTAATGTCTTAGAGCATTCTAATCTATCATTTTTACTTACTCTTTCCTAACAAAATATGTTTAACTAAAAGTATTGAAGTTCCAAACTGTTCTTTAATTTCAAGTGCTAATGTAAGTTTTGCACTCGTAGATTGTAAGTCACAAGAAATAACTGTGGGACTATATAAAAAAATAGAATGGAATCATTTGAAGAAGATTAATACATAGAAATTACAATGTGTTGAAGACTAGTTTGGAATATTCTAAATGATAGCAAGTATTAGCCAGTGATTCATATGAGCAGTGCAGTTCAGCTCATTCTTATAAAATCAAAGGAAAAAATAATTGTTGTGATTAAAAAATATTGAATATTTATAGAAGTATATTTTGAATATCCATGTTGAAACAATTTGTGAAAGGAAAGATGTATCCTAACACTTAAAGAAATTTTTTTCCCCTTAAAACAATAACTTGTTCTATGTGTGCTTCATAAAATCTGGCATTTATACTTAGAAAAGTTTTACAAAATTAACACTTACTGATCTGTTTCATAATCCATTTTTTGACTTAAATACACAGACTGCTGCTCTTTAACAAAGGTGAATCCAGAATGCCAGTAATCAGAAAAACATGTATCATCCATTAACTTTTCCCCTGTATGCGTAATAGGTGCAGTGGCAAAGCAGCGAAGACTTTTGGGGGTTAGAGATCACCCGTATACACGAACTGGATCTCTGTCATAGATTTTGTCCAAGGTTGGTTGGAAATTTGTTTGTTGTTTTATGGTAACCTAAAATTGTTATCAACAAGCAATATTCTTTTCCCCCAAAATTAACATTAAATCAGGATTCGTAATGTTACATCCTTTTGAACTCTTGTCATAGATTAACATTTTAGGTAAAGTATTGCACAACTAAGTACACAATATGATGAAGACAGCAAATATTTATCTTAGGATTGTTAAGAAGATGCTGTTTCAGAGCTCAGAATAACTTAGAAGTACCTTCCGTATTGTTTCATACAAACTATGCAAGTAGTTTTCTTAACAGCTTATAGAAAAAAAGGTACTGTTCTCAGTTGTGGCTTTTAAAGCTTGTAGTTAATGATCAGGAAAGACAACATAAGATGGTGACTTTGCTAATAAGGATCACAGTTTGTATTTTGTCACCCTCCAAATACTTCTGTAAGATAAAGTTTACAACAGTGGATGTATTATCATAAAAGTAGAAGAATAGGCTGGAGATTGTTAAAGAAGAAATGATAGTTGATAGAAATCAAAGGGAACAGATTGATGGAAATTTATTAAAGGTAGGAGAGGTAAATAGAAGAAGAGAGTCAGGTTGGTTTTGAAAATCATTTGAAAATAAAGGCAGATGTTAGGAGGAGAGGAGAAGGTTGTTGGAGGAAAAGAAGAGTGGGCATTAAATATAGCTGGAACAGCAAGTTGATGGAAGATTAAGGCAGATAAAATAATATAAAGTTGATAAAGAGAATCTAGATCTGTAACAAATATAGGAAAGAGGTGAGTGAAGGATATGGAAAAAAGAAGAGGTTAGTTGAGAATAGAACAAAGATGGCTTAGAAGAGGATGAAGGTAAAGATGTACGTAACTTGAAGATAAATGTCAAGTTGAACAAAAAAAAATGAAGACAGGACAGTGTTTATACAGGATAGAAGAACAATAAGCATAGAGAAACATCAGGCAGGCAGATAGAGAAAGAGTGAACAACAGACAGGATGACAGATATAAAGTTAAAGGGGTACAATTGTAAAAATATTGTGTAAAAAAAAAAAGAAGTTGATAAAGGAAAAGGATAAATTTGTATAGGATGGATATAGGAATTGAGAGCAGGTTTGAGACAAAAGATGAGATAGAAGACAAATGATTCAAACCTTTTATAAATTGACTAACTTAATATCCTTTATATATAACACTGCTGTTACTAACCAATATACATATATTTTTGTGAAACTAATCCTCGAGGATAACATCACATTTATTGTACTTTGGACAACAATGGCACTGTGAATTGCTGCAACGTGATCATTACAAGCAAAATATTGACTCAAAAAGGGTTTTTTTTTTAGGACGTTGAAACCTCATTTCTTCTTTAATTTTAGTGTTACAGATATATACTCTTATTGTCAAGAAAATGTTACTTCATTAGATAACAGTAAACTATAAAGTCTGCAGGAATGAGTGATTTTTAATAAAAGTTTCATACATTTAATTTTATTGGCATTTCTGACAAAACTTAACTACCATACTATTTCAATGAGACCTTCTCATATACACTCAGGTTCATGTAAACTATTGTAATACCATGTCTTTGTACTATTTGTATATATCAAAGTCAACTATATAAGAGTAAAACAAACAAGGAGAATTTTTTCATATCACAATGACCAAAAATAAGATTTTTGAATTAAAATCAAAGTTTATAAACAGGTATCCCATTATTACAGCTTATTGGTCATGTGCATATAGGAACTAAAATACTTAATACTGATAACATAGAAATGTTAATTTAGTAATATATTGCAAAATAAAACTAATGAATAAATCTTGTACAGCTAAAGAAACTTAGCACAAAGCCAAATTGAAACCTTATAATGTTAATTGTAGTGAAGTAACCCTAAAATATTTCAAAAATAATCAGTTGCCATTAGAAATAGAATGGAAAATTTAGTGAGGAAGCATGGCATTTTTAGCAGTTATTTTGTGTCATATATAAATTGTATATAACATAGCAGAGGAGATCATAATACTATTTAAAAACAGTAAAAAGTTTATCTTTCTATTCAGCAAAATACCTCTGATAACTTTCTTTTTCTGAATGTATCTGTGACTGTAGATCAAGTCTATCATAATGTAGATTTATGACCATAACTACTACTGCTATTATAATTAAAACCAATTTATTAATACGTGTGGTGGAGCAGAAAAAATGAAACAAATTAAAACTGTGCAAAAGAATCACAATTAACTTTTCAATTCACTCCAACTAACATGATCTTTTAATTTTTCTCTTTGAATCTTGTTAACCCAGCTTCACCACACCACCACTCCATGATTTGATCGCCAAGACTAACCCTCCCTCAACTGATGCTTTCAAACAAGGCACACAAGCTGCCAGCCAATCCACAAGCCAGTTTAGCACAGTCAGTGCACCTTATCTTCTTTTGATTTGATTGTCAAGATTAGCCACTAACCAACTTCCAGTACTTGGTGTGCTTAGCCAGCTAGGAAAACTCCTCCTTCAGGTGGCTCTTCCAGGGTGGTAATGTCTGGTTTTTGTTTCATGTTTGCATTACATGTTAACTATGTGTTCTAATTTCAGATGACTCTAGATTAGTACTTTTATTCTAACTGCTCCCACTACTCATCTTTGATAAATTCTAAGATTACATTAACAGCATTTGCTTCTTCTTTTTTTTTTTTTTTTTTGCACTAACTATCTTATGTTACATGGATCATAAGAAATAAGGTATATATATATATGGTTTTAGCTTGGACTATTTTTTGCAGACATTTTACCAAGGATTATCTGGAATCACAGTGAGACTCCTATGGAATGAAACTTTCATCATAAAAATGAGTTTTTCATGCAATATTGGCTAAATCAAATATTTGTACTTAAAACTTATTGTTGGAATTGGTGTAATTAATGTGTTTTGAATAGATCAAAATACATTATTTAATCTCTAGCCTCATGTTGCTACAGTTTTATAAAAGAAAATCCATAAGTTAAAATCCTTGGTGAAAATTCTTGCATTAAATATCTTATTTTGAAGTACCTGAGTTGTAGAAATTGTATTTGTTAATAAGTGAATCTGGTTTTTTTTAGAAATTTGTTTTCAGTATATTTTTGTGTTCTTTTATGCTATTTTTTTAATAATGAAATTACTGCAAAAACTTCAAAAATATAAAATTATCTAAAATAAATAACATCAATGCAGCAAAATATAAAAGAAAAAGGTTTTCTTCAGAGTTATCCTAGAAGCCTAAAAATGAATAACTTTTGTTTTTTTCTGTGAATTGTTCAGAAAAATTATTTTTACAATCTCAGAAGTACATAACAGAAATACTTTCTACATGAGCAAGCTTTTTATTAGAAATATGATGTGAGGGGGGGTGTCATTTAATCATTCCAACTTTCTGAAGAGATACAAGCTGATATTATCAATTGGAATCAGCATCGGATGGTTAAAACAAATATTAAATGGACAATAAAACCATGTAGTTTATGAATATTCAATAGTACATTGAAAGTGGACTGAGATTAAAAAGAATGTCCTTTAGTAACCATTGACAAGTGGTGTGGAGAAGTATCCCTTTTGATTTAGAATAAAATATGGCAGCTTCTGGCACAAGTGTTACTATAAGTGGACACAACAATGTCTTGTGGAATGGCTTTCATACTTTAAACATTTGTCTTCTCTGTTTATTTTATGTTTGTTACTGAGTGGAATTATTTTTTATTTTGTGTATAGGTTCCACCCCACCCTTTTTCTTCTTTTTTTTTACCAGATGAAATTGACATCTAAGGGTCCTCTTTCAGTTGTAATGTTATCTTCATTCTACAGGTATCCATAATTTTATGTAAAAATTTCAGTTCATGTCTACTGTGAATAATAGAATTTATATAGCTCCTATTGACAGAAATAATTGTGTAAGTGGAAGATGTTGATTGCTTTTATACTTAAACCACTCCAGTTTTATAACATTTACTCGCTGGTTGGCAAATTTTGGACAAAAAAATCCTGTGGCCACAATGAGGAAGTAACATTTTTGTTGCATATTACAAATGACATTAGTGGGTGAATTTTTCACCACATTACAACTCTGGTAGATTGGTTAGAAATCAATTCTCTGGACATTTGATTTCCTCTTGCTGAAAACAGAAGTTGCATAAAATTACTTAAAATGCACACAGAAGATGTTTTAAACATAACTGAAAAGGAATCCTTCAAATAAATTTGTACTTAAGTGTAATCTTGTTGGATATTGTTTCCTGTTAATAGTTTTTACCGAAAAAATTTAAGAATTCAGGATTTTTAAAACCCTTTTTAAGAACTTCATTAAGTGTGTGTATGTGTGTGATTTCAAGATGAATATTACCAGTTTGAAATGGGCCATATTACTTGGATTCTGTAGTACACTGTTATTTGTCAGTCAAAGAATACATCAAATATAGTACTGCTTCATGCTCCTTTACATTTTAGGAAAACCTGATTTGCCTAGAACTTTCAGCTCATCAAAAATACACCATACTTTCTCCATAAACAGTAAACATGTTTATTAGCATAAAGTATAGCTGGCTAAAATTAGTGTGATGTAAGTTCAACTTCCACAATATGACATGGGATTTATTCCCTAAGTTATTTGTAACTAAGTTCTGTTTTATCAGTACTGTGAATAGTGAGCACATGGTTAATTAAAACAAAATATTACAGTCAATTTGAAAGTAATTGGTTTTATTCTGACAGGTTTTTGTTTATAGTTAGTATGTACTTCAAATAAAAATGACTTAGAACTTTGCCTGCCTGTGAAAAATTTATGCATTTATAATAATGTTAGAAATTCTCCAGTTTAGTGAAAAAATTATAATTTTAAAGATATGATTATATTAACAAAATACACTGTTAGGAAAATCAATAGAAAACTCACTTTTTTTTAAGTATGACACTGCTGAATTTTGATAATATTGTGTAAATCTAGTGTTGTATAAACATTTAAGCTATAATGACCATTAAATATGTTTGCAATAAATAATTTTTAATTGAACCTTAACGATTGGGGGAAAAAAACTGATACTGGTTTAAGTATAATAATAATAATAAATTTTTCATTATGTTGTCTCTAATGGTGGAAGGCTAAAGATTTTAATGAGAATGGCATCAGTTTATGGACACATGCTTAATTCGTACTAAGACCTGCATGTTTATCAGTTGATTGTTACAAGATTCACTAGTTTGAAATGTATTTTACTGCCAGAAAAAATCAAAATAGAAAGCACAATTATTATTTTTTCTCACTTACATATATATCCCCAATGCATCAAAATAAGGACACAATCTTTTAAAGAAAATTTTCATTTTAAGCATTTAAACATCGCTAACTTTTTTCACATTTTATTATGATGCTTGAGTACAAACATTTTCTGTCAAAAAGAATTTTTTTTTAATTTTTCATACATGAAAAGCAAAGAATACTTTTTTAGCATTGTTCAGAAGGTCACCATTTTGAAGAATCTCTTTCACTTTGTTGTTTACCTATGTATTTAGCATTTGTTTTTATGACAGTTATTGTTCTTAAGGTTGATTTTTTGTGGCTGAGGTTGTAGATTTTTGTTAGAACATTGTAGTAGAATCTTTCTCTTCCCTTCCTGTGCCATGATGTGGTTTTGTTAGAATTGCTAGGGCTAATAAGTGTTCATTGTGCCAAAAATTGCAGTATAAGTAGTTATAGCAACAGCAATACATTTGAAGAAGTTTTAAAAAAATATATTTGATTCACACCATCACCTGGTTGTTTTTAAGATGCGTATATGTACATGTTTTTACTGTATAGCTCACACTTAAAGGCACACAAATGTACTAGGAAGTAAAAAAGAAGAGTTTTTACTAAAGTTGCTTTAACTTTTCCTGATTAGATTTTTTGAGTAATAAAGTTGTAGCAATGCACTTGTTATAACTGTAAACTAAACAACTGTATGTGAAAAGGTGTCACAAGTAAGTATGGGCTTTCCTTAATAGAAGTGGTACATTTGTGTTTGTACAATTGTTTTATTGGATCTAATTCATAAACTCTATTACAATGATATTAACATAAGTTTACTACAACTGTTTGATATTAAAAGGTTCATAACTGCTAATTACGTTATCTGTTGATGAAATTTTTTTTATAGTAAAACTTTTTAAATAATGCACTAAATCTTACCCAAAATTTCAAACTAAAGTGGTTATACTTAAGTATGCTGTGAGAGTTATATAAAATTATTTTCCTGAACATAGTTTTATTTGGAATTTAGAAGAAAGTTGATGTTTTAAATGATCTTTGTAATACTCAAGAATTGTTATGTAGCATCATTTTTGTTACTCTGTTTAGACAACTTGGATGTTGTTTTTGTAGTTGTAATGTGGTAGGTGTCTCAAAATATACATGAAATGTGTATACAAATTTATACTACAGTTAACAGTTATTTCTGTATAATAGTTCTCAATTATTAAAATATAGAAATTCAAATTTCTTTTGCATAATGATCCGATTAAGTTTTCCCTAGAGTAAAGTTGAGACTGAAAAATTATATTTTTGCTTAGTTTTTCTCTCTGTTGTGGGAAAAATTTATGAGTGTGAACTTTTTACACATTGCTACTAAAATTGGGAAGAGTAAGGTTTAGTTTTGTTTGCCCAAATGTAACTAATGCAGCAACTTGTATGGACTTTCATAGCCATTCATTAGTACTGGTTCAACATCAAAATTTAGCTGTTATTTAAAAAATAATTTGTTGATATAAAAGGTTGTTACCTAATGGAGAAATCTCAGTAGTGTTAATAGAAAAGGTGCTATGTTAGTACAGTTGCAAGTTTTACAAAATGTTGAGACTTAAGCGCCTTCAAATGTTTTGACTTAACTGTTTTTCAAGAATGTATTTTTACTTGTTTTTCATGTAACATTCTTTTTTTTCTGTAAAGATCAAAATACCTCTAGTTTTGTAGCTGTTCAAGTTTATAAGTTGTGGGTATTTGTAATCAAATAAGCCACTGCTTTCATGTACTTAAACATTTATTTGCTGCAATAAATTGTGTTTGTACACTTGTGTTGGGAGTGGTGTCCCTGATTTGTCAACATTAGTAAATATAGATTATAAATGTGGATGCATCTTCAATCTTTGATAAAAGTTTTGCAGAATAGTAGTCATGCTATTTTAATATTGTTGGTCTAAAAATACTCTTCAGTCTTCAATAAGAGATACAACTTGTTCACCAAAATGAATTGGAATATAAAAGGAAAAATAAGTGATATTTCTGAAAAGTAACAAAATAATAAACTTGTGCAGAACTTTATGAAACAAGATATAAAGGGAAAATAATAAAAACTAGCTTTAGGAAATTTTTATCTTAATACTATAAAACACTTGGGACTTTTGATGTGATGCATTTCAACACCTTAGTCCCTGTATGGTACTGAAGAGTCAAGCACTGAACTGACTGAAGAACTAGATAAAAATCAATTGTTAGCATGCTGGGTAAGACCAATATTGAGCTGTTCTTGAAACTTTTGTAAGGGTAGATGGTCATATTCAGAACTAATTTGTAACCCACATGGACAAGAAATCACAGAAGCAGACTCAATAAGAGGATTCCTTTGACATACTGGACAAATAACCTCATCTCTTTGTAACCATTCAAGATGACAATGTTCAACCTTTTTTTTTTCTTCCAATTTTTGAAGCTGTTGTTCTTCCATCATCAGTATTCTGGTTTCAAGATTATAATTACTAACTGTATCTCAAAATGTTACTAAAAAAAGCAAATTTGTGCATTTTCAACCCCTAAGGTAAGCATAATTTCTCTTGAAATATTATTAGCCAGAGTATTTACTCTGTGTGTACTGAAGTACCTTTATAATCTTTTTCTAAAGAGAAAAACTAAAGCTCCGAAGAAGAAATTACTATGCTTTTTTGTTGTTGTTGCAACTGTAAAAAATCAACTTCAAATCATCAAAGGATGAACAAACTACTTCATTGATATACACGTGAATCTATGTATGAAATAGCTTAAATACACTTTCAAAGATGATAATATAAGTAATCAAATAAACTGAAAAAAATTAAAATTAGTTTTTTATAATGTTTTCACAAACACAAGTTTTTTATAAATTTGTTTTCCTGGTTTTGTAGCATAACGGCTGCTCTTCTGTGTTGCATAAAAATACAAAATAAAGCTGTCCGTTAAAACTAAATTGAGCAGCAATTTAAAATTAGAAAATTGCATTAAAGTCAGCTTCCAAAAACATTTTTAAAAAAGATCTCAAGGTCTACAATGTTTATTCATTAAAATTTTATTTTTTTGTAACAAACACACACGTAGAAATGATTGAAATGTACAAAACAAAAATTTCTACATATTGATCTTTGATGTAGTTGGAGACTAAAGCTAAGACAATTTATTTTTACCTATTATTTAATTTGGCATTCAATTGAAAAAATAGGTTCATGTAATTTTTATTTCACAAGGTAAGACAGAAGAAATGTGTAAAATATTGTATATAAATTAGTTGGTTTTATATGTGCAAGTTTAAGAAATAAGAATTTTTTCAGCATAAGTTATTTTATGGAAAACAAATGAAAGCAAAGTTGTTTTTCTTAAGTCCTGGAATCCATTTTTGTCAATGCACCCAGTTGATTCTTTCATAAGGAAAGATACATTATTTTTAGGATGGATTTAATCAACCTATAAATATTTTGGGTTGTCTGTAAAAAAAATAATTAAATTTTAAATTTATTTTTTAGTAAAATTCTCAAGTTATAATGCTCTTATAATAAGTATTAAAAGAATTGGTTACAGAGTTGTCTTTTTTTGCTTAAGAAAGGTTGATTGAAATTAGCTATATGGGAACTTGTATTTATAATAATTAAGGTATAACATTCAAAAAATTTTTGTTGTAATTAGAGTAGTTTTTTTTTTTTTCCTTCTGAGTTTGATGCAATAAATAAAGCTTTTATTCTAAATGCATAGAAATAGTTAACTGAGCATGTCATGTTTAGAATGATTATTTGTAAAAATAAGTGTTTCTGTCTTTCCCTTTAATAAAAACAATCAGAAAAGATGAAGTATTATTAGTATTCACTTTTTAGATAAAGTGGATGGTTGTTAAGATTAGACCACAGTAAATGTTCCAGATAATAAAATTCATTTATAAACCTTTTCTAAGTAATTTTAATACAATTGTGTAATTTTCTCCAAATATTAGGGTAAAAGTTTGTAAAAACAAGTTTCAGATCTAGGTGTAATTTTAAAAGTTATTCCATATTGATTGTAAATCTTTAAGAATAATTTTATGGAACACTGAAGGAGTTTTTGTATGATGATTTAAGTAATTTGCAGGTTCTTTCATATTTAATACTAGAATAGAAATAAATATCATCAAAGAAAGAAAGCAAAATTTGTGAAGTTTATGAATGTAACCTGTCATCCTTAATATTACTGATAACTTTAGGTATAAGAATTCTTGAAAGGTTCCATAACTTTTTAAAAGTACCAACAATAGGTCTTCCAACTATTTTGGGAGGATGTTTAAGCTGTGAATAATAATTATTTTCATTTAAAAGGTATGTTAATTTATAGATTTGTGGAACATGGGCAACAATGTTTTCATCATTCATTAATATAATTAATATGGACTTGTTTAGTGTTTTCAAAATAACTAGAATTTTCAAATTTTATCATGAAATTTCATATTAAGATATGCTTCATTTATTAACACAAACAGTTATAAAGTTCTGAATAATGAAAAAAATATCTTCAATAGCTTTATTTTAAACAAATTTTTAAATCTAATTGAAAGTTTCCTCCATTAGGAGGCTGAAATCTAAATTTCAGCTTAAGATTCCTTAAATATATAATTACAAGAAAAGGAGTGAAAGATCATTTTTTTGCAGTAGTTTTTATTTCATAAACTAAAAGATTGTTAATTTGATTTATTTTAAGAGAAACTACTTGTATTCATTCATTTCATAATTGTACTTTAAGCCTTCAACTTCTAACTCTATTGTTCATATGGCTTTCATTATAACATTTTATCTCCATGATATTGTTGCGATCCAACTTAAGTTTCTCATATTTTCAGCATTTCTTTAAGAGAAGATTATCTAAATTTTACTGCCTTATGTTTGGTTGAGTGAGAAGTCTAACTGAAGACAAGTTTCTTCTTTAATCTGGATTTCTACAGTGTTCTTGTCTGTTTGCAAAACCATCTTTATTTTATCATATTTCACACAAGTTTTTCATTGCTACAGTTCTTCCGAAGGTCATATAATAATGTCGTTTTTGAAGCTGATTTTGCATGTCATTTCTAATCAAAAATTGAAATCTGTAGCTTTACATTTTAAGTTGAAGATTAGCTGTCAATGCTTCAAAAACCAGTCAAATGAATTTACAAAATATGTATGTATGATGTATAAACTAATCTTAATTCCTTCTACTCAAAGACTAAGTACCTGAGGATGATGTTGCAATGTCGAAACATGTAGTTGTCAACTTTTTGAAGCCCATAGATAGATAGGCCTAAATGAATTGTTTTTAATTGTGTACCAGTTTTAACGTTGAATATTATTTATTTTAACTCTATACACAAGTGCCAAAATACAATAATTACTTTGTTTACATGTTGTGGAACAGTGACTAATGTGAAAGTTTAGAAGAAAGTAACCCTAAATTACATGTAAATGTTTCATAAAAACAATTGACAATAGTTCATTTAAATAACTTGCTTCCATGCAGAAGATGTACAAAAAGCTTTATTGATAGAATTAGTACTGTACCTTATTATTTAGCATGTCTACATCTTCAGCTTCAGGAACTGATGGAACAAAAAATTTTTTGTATAAAAGTTAGCATCTAAAGTTAAGATTTGTAAAGAAAAATTGTAAAGCTTTATAATTTTATTTAAATGTTTGTTGATATAAAACTATATAAGCACCATAAATGCAGCTTCATTCAGAATGTCATTCCAACCTGTATTATTACTACTACACCAGAGGATAGCTGGCTTGACTGGCAATTCCACATTGATTGTTCTTGTTCCTTCTCATTTTTACATAACCTTGATCACCCCAGGTTGTGTTTCAACTGTAATAACAGCATTTGGAATTAACTAAAGTGAACTGTTTAGATATATAACAGGCTACTTATACTCAAACTTTATATATCCCATTTAGTCTCACTTTTCACTACCTTGATATGTTAATGATCCTTTAAGCTAATCTCCGTATCTGCTACTAATTTACTCCACAGGAGCATAAAGAACAATTATTGATATTATTGACAAAAAAGTAGAAGTAATTTCAAATCAGCTGTAAAAATTAAAGAGAAAATTAAAATGATTTACTACCCAAGGGCTATCTGCACATATCCATCTCTAATTTTAAATTGATAGACTAGAAAAACAACCACAAAATCTTGTGCTACTCTTATTGGATAAAAAAGTGGGATTATACCATCACTTTCTTAGTACTTACTGCTAAATTGAACAATCATGTTACATAAACAAAGGTCTGGTAAGTGAAACTTAATCACATTCAAATACACCCAGTGAACACCAGTTGAAACTTAATATTGTACTAATCTTTTTTGAAAAAAAAATTATAAATATTGGTACATTTTATCATTTTCACCTTATGGCTAACTGACCTGTTTTTAACAAGCCAGTACTCAAGGCCCTGTTCATTTTCACCATATCCAACTACCAGAACTCCATGATCTAGTTCCACACTACTACATTCTGGTTCATCATACACTCCTGATTAACAGCATAAAGAAACAGAATAAATAAGACTTCCTAAAAATTATATTCCAGTGTTATAAAATCAAGAGATGCTTAAATTATATATATATTATTTTTTCCATTTAAAATATTGTATGAAAATCTGGTATTCGTATGGATATGGAATCTGTTACAAATTGCAAATACTTTAACTTGCACCGTACACCAAGCTGATAAATTTGAACCAAAAGATTTATTTTTTGTACTAAAAACACTTCAAATCTGTTAGACAATATACATTGAAAAATAAATCAAAGAAATGTTTTTGGAAAAACAAAATATTATTGTGGTTTTAATAAAACTGACTACTTCCACTTTACATCTGATTCTTTCAGGTTTTTTTTTAGTTTTCTTTTATTTATTTATTTATTAGTGAAATGTCTGATTCCTATCAATACGGAACAATTAAGTAGTTTACTAACTACTGGTTTTTAATCATCTTATATATATAAAAACAATACCTACAAGGTATTCAATGGTTTGTAAATTTTAATTATACAATGTAAAAGTTAGACTGGGTGCTAGCATCCTGAATACTTTATAACCAGTTCTTTTAAATGGACAGTTTAGCAGATGATGATAATTTCTGGCACCAATTCTATCAAGTATATGAAAATATTTTAATATGGCAGTGTTATAAATAAATAAAATTATATATGAATTTTGAACTTTATTAGTGTGAAAAAGTAAATAGGAAAATTTTCAATCGGCCCTTCTATTGTCAATTCTGCTTAATTTTATATATATACACACAAAACACAAACTACATTGTTACAAGATGTAAAAGAAACTTGGGTAAGCAATATATTTAAATGATAACATTTCTCCTGGATGAGCCTCCTAAACAAGAGCAAAAGTAACAATGAATATAGAAAACTGCTATGAATATTAGTTTTAGGACTAGTCCCCAGTTTTATTAGCTAATAATCCTATAAGAATTTGCTGACCATATAGTTAACATGATATAAACCTAACTTTCCAATCAATACAAAACATGTTTTAGCTAAATCAGCATTTCTTACAAAATACTATCATGAAATCAACTTGTGTAAGTGTGAATCTAAGCAGTTTTCACATCCAACAATTGGTGATTTGTTAAACCATGGTCTTTCATTAAGTAATTTAAAGTAAAAGTAACATTAGCACTTATTTATATTATGCAGTATACCTTGTGAAAACCATACTAGTTTTACTGTTTGATGTAAAATAGTTCATTTACTTTCTGTGAAAAACAGACACTGACCAAATTCCAAGTGTTATTTGTGGACCAGTTCTCCAATCTAACATCAGGCATCTTCATGTGTTAGGATGTTAAATGATTTTCTAGACTCATATTTCCTACTTTCTGGTTTAAAACCAACATTGTGACTCTGTGCCAAGTCTCTCAGGTCTGTATCAGTCATAGAATTAAAGCTGAAAGAACTCAAGTGTCATATCAGCCAATGTAATTAATAGCACTGCAATTCGTGTTACTTCACGAGCTTTTTTTTCCCCCTGGTTAGAAGCGATATTTGTGGCCCTGCTCCTACCTACTTACATTTTTTTTTCCTTCTCGAGTAGTATAAAGAAGATTATCAACCAGAAATCAAAAATTTCTTATAACTTTTTATTTTCACATTTTGTTTACCATGCAAATAATTATACCTGAAATTGGATGTCATATTAATTTAATTTGCCTTACAAGTACTAACAAGTAAGGTCAACCATTTTAATTGTATTCGGTATTCTTCTAAAACAATAGGGCTAATTACAAAAGACAAACCTGAGGAATAAAACTGGAATGATTCATGGCTAGCATCAATTGCAACAGAAACAGGTCCCACAGTGGCTACAGCTTCCTGAAGCTTTTTCTCATCTCCATGTGGCAAATCCACAAAACCAGTATCTGTAGCTCCCACAGTCTTCTTATGAAACCTGCATCTATCATCCTAATAAGAGTTTCAGCATTTCTCTACAAGCACTTGCACCAAATAATTAACTCATTGATTAATAGACTATGTTGAAACGTTTACATTTATAAAGGAAGAGAGAGAAAAGAACCACAGGGTAGTCTGTAATTGTATAAATACTACAGAACTAATGGTTTCAAATTAGGTAAACTTAAGTGAGTAATATAAATCTCATCCAAAAAAAAAAAAAATAATAATATTACCAGAATGCATGGGACAAAAACTTCAATAAAGACTAATGAGAAATTAGACATTTTACATAAAGGTCTCAAAATACTTTAGTATAAGCAGAGAAAGATACAAGTGACCACACCACATTCCTTTGAAAAATTCTGTATATTTAAGAATGTGTATACATTTTTAAACAGACTACCAAGAAAAGAAAACCATGCCAATATATCAATTGTATACAGTTCAAACTGAGGATACTGTAAAATGAACAGTACTACATAACCTAGATATTATTGTAGAAAAAAGATATGATGTTGAAATTTTTAAATCAAAACAAATTAAAGATATAAAAAAATAATAAGAGAGCAAGTTTTGGATTTAAAATATATATTACTATAATTACAATAACATTACAGTTATAGTAATTTAGAAATTCATTTGTAGTGCCTTTTTTTCAAACAGTATTTTGACAATGTATCATTTGCATGCATGCCTGTAAAAAATTTTATAATAAGGTTAGTTACACCATCATATTTGTAAATCTAGATGTCTAAGAACATGTACTGCTCAAGTCCATACATGAATTGTAATAATCCTGAGGGATGAATTAACTCTCCTTAAACACCTCAAAAAATTATTTTTGGAAACTAACCTGAGCTTCATAGGGATAGGACTTCTCAGTGTCAATACCATGATTGTCCTTGATATACTGAAATGCTTGATCCATCAGTCCACCATTGCAGCCCTCATTACCATACTTAGTTGAACAGTCAATCAGGTTTTGCTCGCTCAGAGACACCAATTGACCAGTCTTATGGTAGTGCTGCCCTTCTAATGCTCCAGTCTAAATAGACAATAAAAACAATTAAAAGTGTTTGCTAAGTTTAAAAAATATAAATGTAAGAACAGATAATAAAGTTTGCTTTAGACCAAGACTGAACTTACCAGAAGTTATGTGGATGCTACAAAAGCCTGGGAACTCTTATCAGGAATTGAAAGCTTTTGTAACCTGATTATACTTTAACAAATTCTGCCACATCTTTGTTCCAGCATACCTAAAAGTGGGTTGAGATTATTGCCAATTCTTGAGGCTTAAAACAATGAAATGATACTTACATGTAGTAATCACACACTAGCACATTTATTTACTTTCATGTAGTCAAATTTTGAGTGTATTGTTACTAGCTGTATTTTTTTTCTTCTTTCAGTTTAATCCACAATTAGAAGCAGTTTCACATAAATATGATAATATATCTGTTTATTACATTGTGAAATAAATGATGCCTTATTCATTATGTGCATGTACATTTTGACCTAGTTTTTATTGGAATGATTTTTACTAATCCAATAACCTCAGTTTTGACCAGCCCAGTTTTTTTTATGCAATATAAGAAACATACAATCTCTAAAGTGTTGCTGGCTGCAAAGCGTGGGCTTTGGAAGGCTTAGCCTCCCCAAGTAAACAGTCCCTCACAGGGCATTACTCAAAAACATCATACAGTATATGTGGAAAGAGGGTGTTGTGTTTCAGTAAGGAGAGTTAACTTACTTAGGAGTTTGAACAGATTCTTCAAAACTTTGTAACTCCCAAACATCAACATTATAGCCTACCCAAACAAAAGACAATGTGATACTTATACTGTAAAATCACTAAAATGATGCTCAAGGGGAAACATTGAAATAAGAGAACATAAAAAAACATATGTAATGATCAATGAGAAAATACTTTATAATCTACAAACTTGTATTATACAGGAACCCTAAAAATTTAGTATCTAATGTTTGATCTTCTTACTAATCCTCACAATCATACAGTACACGTGTAATTGAACTTTAATGGGTAACAGAAATATACTCCAAATTTAAGAAAATAGCAATTTGTTTTTCACAGTAACATATGATTTTTTAAATTAAATCATAAAACATTATGTTTAAAGTTAAGGATAACTTACAGCACTGAATGACCAACAAGACCCACACTGTCCTTGACAGGAGTCACATAATCATGCTTTCTCCAATCAACCTCTTTGGGTAATACCACATTAGCAGGACTAAGATAGGTGGTTGTATTTCTATACAGGACAGCTTGGAGGTCACAATAGTTCCGTTTCAAGCCATTCATAATTTTAACAAACTCACTATGAAGCTGTAAGGTGGATATAAAACAAATTAATATTACTATTTGGCTCATGCTTACAAAATTAAAGATAAAATTACACAGTCATAAAAACAATGGTTTTAACATTCAAAAAACAAAAAATCGTGGTTCTTAATTAAGATTCCAGTTTCTTCAACCCCAGCCATTAATATATTTAATGATATGATTCAAAAAAATTACAAGACTTAAACTTTTTGTGAGGTCTCTTAGCATTTGAAATACAGAACATAAAGTTTTTATTTCACGGTCATAAATTGTCCTGTACATTGAAGAAAGGCCTAACTGAAGTGATTAAAATCACAAGATGTCTTTATACCCAGATTCCTATTAGCTTTTATTCTGTCCTCCTTAAAGTCATTAATAACACTAAGTACTTTTTAATATTCTACTAAGTTTCATTGTAGAGACAGTAAATGCAAGTGAGTTTAAGAAAAAGCTTGATAAGGGATGGCTTTAAGATTTTTTTCTTTCATTAATTTAATTTAAAGGATGGAACAGTCGAGATGGACCAAGAGGTTTTGGGAGTCAGTAGGTAACACTGACAACATTTGATGTTACACAAAACAAAAAGTCTATATAATTTATTTCCTTATCGTTCTTGCATAATTAAAGATAGCATTCAACAACAATACACACTCACTTTACATCATTATCAATATTTGCAGTAGGGTCTTACTGGTAAAATAAATCAACTTTATTGCTCTTGCTTTCAGCATGAAAATAAAGATTTTTTTTTCATTTTCACACACTTTTGTCTTAATTTACTAGTGTAAATATATTATAATTTGAGAACGCTGTTGGTAGTAGTGGTATCATGAAAATTATAAAACAAACAACGATTCTTAATTTCCACAAAATATAAGTTTCAAATGAAAAATAATTTTATTATTGAGTGTTTCACAAATTTTGATTAGTTAATATACTGATCTTACTTTCTTTCATACTAAAGAGAACTTTAACATAAAGTGTCTTGGAAGTTCAATATTATGACAGTTCTTTCAGTAAACAGGGTAAATAAAGTTTTAAAATATTATAAACAACAAATACACTGTTGTAGTTCTTCAATGCAAAAAATTGGAAAATATTGAAAACACTTTAATTAAAAAGATACACACACACATATTTTTACTCTCCAAGTCAGTAGCCTCCAACCACTTGACTGCAGAGCTTTAGAAAGTACAATGCAAGTTCTTTTCCCTCTTTATTAGTTTTTTTTTACCCAAGCTATACATACATGTCTCCATTTCTCACCCAACCAGAGGCATGCTGGCCAAATTTTGGATGTACTCACTATACTGAGCATGTATTGATTGCTATATATTAGATTTATAACTATATTTCTGTACTAAACATCCATTAACTTTGTACAGTAGATAGTGCAAGAGCAATCCTGCTATTAACTCTTTATTGCATGCATTGTGTAAATATGTTGTAAAAAATATTTTATTTCAATTTCTTACTTAAATAGATCTATATTGCACAAAAAATTTCTTGTAAAATATACTTGGCATGTTATAAATAGCTATTTATAGAAAATAAACATTGTTCAATTGGGGAAATAGCAAAAATTGTTCATTGGGTTATTTAAACTGTTACCTTGTAGTAAGAGCATTCAACTACAGAACTGTATGTGTATTAAGCAACAAAGTTAACTTGTTACATGTACATTAAAATGTGCAACAGAGGGTTAAAAAGATGAAGACAACTGTTTTACATTATCAACTGAATTTCTATTTATTACCAGTATAAATTTCTAATAGTTTGTGTTTCTAAGCTAAGGTCATTGTTCCTGTATTATCTTACTCACCAAATCTCCATATTTGTTCATGTTCACACTATATGTAAACAACCCTTTTGCAAACTTCTGGTTGTGATAAGCAATTTTTCGTTTGTTTTCCATATAAATCTTCAAGCGAAACTGTTCTTCAGTTTCATCATTGTACTGCTTACCTAATGTTTGATAGAAATGCTGTAACATTAATTATATTAGTTTATGAATTCATATAAATTTACCCTTCAATGTGAAAGAGATTCAGCAGTTCAAACCTACACAGAGCTTCAATTCAATTTTAGAATTGAATCTATATCTTCACAAGATCATTCTCAATGCTGAACCAGTTTTGAAAGAAAAAAAAATTAAATGTATACTTCCTTTTTTGGATTGAATCACAAACTTTTAGTGGTTGAATACAATGCAACTTGTGTAAAACTAAGGCTATGAAAAGATTTGCTTAGTTAAAAACTAACCTTCACAAAATCACCTATAGCTTTAATCAAGTTATTTCTTTATCCACCAGTAATATTTTTCCTCATTACACGGAGCATTCTTGATGATAGTTCTACTTTAATAACCAGGATATTTTACATAACATTAGTTCAAGGAAAGTTCCCCACATGATTACTATTCAGTGATATCTGTGTTTACATTTTATAGATGTTGTTAATCGAGAGTTTACTTTACTTAAAATAATAGTACTCTAACTTTATGTTTTTTCCTAGAGAAAAGTTGACTATATAGGAAAACTTGAATTAGATGTTTAAAACTGTTGATGGATTCAAAAATCTGTCCACAGAAAGTCCAAATGGTGGAACGAAAAAGTTGGAGAATGAAAACTTTAATATTATTGGTAATAAGTTTAAGATTTGGAATCCTACATTAAGTACACATTTGTTATTCAAACTTTTTTTTCCACTCTACACAGAATTAGTTATGGAACAATCTGCTTGACAAAGGATACTAGCTCAAGTTCAACACCATGAACTGAAGTAGTAGAGAGGACTTGATCTTTCAAAACTAGGTTAACATCAAGGTGCCATCAATGAAAAACATTGTTTCTTTATCACATACATCAAACATGTGAATATTAACTCCAAATCTTTTCATAACTTTTGTTTTCATTTGAATATTTTTTTTAACTTAAATTAGAAATTGTTTCCGTTACTGGCAAGTTCTTTTATAAATTTTGTTACAATAAAATGCCTCATTCCATATGCATAAGTATTGTTACTTATTTTAAAGTAAAAACTTGAAATATTTTCTTCAATGATTATGTTACTTTTAACATATTTTTTTACTAAAATATTGTGACATGAACTTTGTCATACTAATGTATTATTGACATATCCTCTACAGCTATGGCCTTAATTCCTTTTGGTTCATTTTCAACAATACTGTCATAAGCTATATTTTTAATGCTGTAATTTAAATTTTAGCTAAAGAAGCTTGGGTCTTAATGATGATGTTAAGATCAGAAAGTTTAACTAAATAGGCCTAGAACATCTACAAGACTGAGTATGTGAAGTAAAATGTTCTACCACATTTGAAACTAGGTTATAAATACAAGATGTGAAGTTTATAGAGTGATTTCGAGATAGAGTAAAATAATCAGTATTAGTTATCACAGTTACTTTGTACAAATCAATTGAATTATTCAATATTAGTTAATGTCATTTGTAATGAAGGCCTATAGTAACTTATGGAAGTTTACAAGTGTTCAAGTTTGTAGAAATGTTAAAGGAGGAAATAAAGTAATTTATTATCATAATGTGGACTGGTTGTTATTTTCACTAAATAATCCAAAAGAACTATGCTAATATATATATTGTTCTTCATAACACAATTTGTCTTGTGTCAATCCTAAAATTAGAGATTCTACTATTTGTACAGGCAAAGGTAAGTTTTTCCTTTGCATCAAAGTTGATGCAAGAAAACTATTTAAAAAAATATTATCCAGCAAACACAACAAAAGAAGTTATATGAATACAAACATGCATGTAAGTCAACAACACAAGTTTTTTTAGTTTTAGTTTTGAACAAAGAAATTTATACATCTAGAGTAAAAATATGATAAATGTATAAATGTGAATGTTATAGCCAATGGAAGGCAAATAGGAGTGCCAAAAGTTATAATTTTCCTAAATGAAAATGTATTTCTCTCCTCTCACAAGATTAGATTTTTCTCCTTTTGTGCTGCCCACTATATGCAAATTTTTTCAAAAACGCATGCCACAAGCCTTCATCCTCCCTCTGTTCCTTTGTTGGATTCTAAAGTTCTAACACGTCTCTCATGCAGATCATCATGCATCACCTCTCCACCAATAAGAGAGCACTATTATCATGCAACTCCCTTTACACACCACTACCAATCTATCACTTCAAAGTTTGGCGGAAGACGCGAACACCGGAAAATTGTGTGGAGGATGGGTGGGAAGTGTGAGGAGGGAAGTACCTATCAGAAATACATTTTCATTTAGGAAAATGTTAACTTTCGATAAGGTACTCTCCCTCTGCTCACAAGAGTAGCTTGAATCCCACATTGAAATGGAGGAGGGACTGGTGCAAGAGAAGCACAGGCTTATCCACCTGAAGCATCCAGAAGACACCCCTGAAATGAGAGTTACAGATCAGATGCTCTGAGGAGGGTTTACCACACCACATCTGAGCCAGGTATCTCTTCACCAGAAACATCAACATGATTAGGAGGACTAGACTTGGCAGAACATTAAAGGGAGCACATCCATGTGGGAGAGGATAGTTTAGCAATGTGATATTAAACAGAAATCAGAATATCAGAATCACTCAATCCCATGATGGAAAGTGGGCAAGTGAAGATGTGTCCAATGGTGTAGAATGTCTAGGGTGCGACTGAACGTACTCAGCAAGTCAACTACATCCAAAACCTCACTTGCTGGGTACTGACATCCTCGCGAGGGTAGGATGAAGATCATACCATCTTCACTTAGAGTCAAGTGGGAACCTAACATTCGACTCCAGGAACTCACAGAGGTAGTCTAATGCCAGGGATCTGGGAATGTGTCACTCACAATCTGAAGGAAGTCCATTGCATGCACTCAACCCCCGTGACCATGAAACCAGCCCAAAAAAACCCAGGTTGGTAACAAATTTGTCACCCAATGAGGAAAAACCCAGGACAGAAGCAGAAACAGGCCACGTAAACCTTTTGCAACCCACAACACAGAAGAGAAGTCAAGAGCAGAAGATGGACAACCCAAATCGTGTGTGAGGACTTAAGTGTTTGGTTCACTCAATGTCCAAAACCTCGCTTACTGGGTACTGAAATCTGCATGGGTGTAGGAGAAGAGCACCCAATTGGGATGAACTGTATTTGGGCATCTCAATTCCAGGTAACAGTCACTCATCCAGAGGATCTTGTAACTCCCTCTACACCAGCAGAACACCACTGTCCTACTCTGAACTGAATGGTTATTGCCATCTTTGCAGAACCCATCAAGCAGGTTGCTTCCATGGTCAACCACCCCAGCAGCTTGGAATTGGTAAGTGGTAAGATTCTTGTACTCCAGTGAAAGAAAGGGGAGAAAATGCAGTGAAGAGTCCAGAGGGACTGCAACACCCAAGACAGTACAATGGATGATCACAAAATTCTATTTCAAAAAGCAGACCACACCGATTTGTTCAATCTAGGCATGGCAGGGATGGGCAGCAATCCCCTTCTGCTTTACCCATGCTGACCATAGGTGGTATGGTCTGGGATGGGCATATTATGATGCAATTTTCACGAAGAATTTACACTAGTGATCTTGTGAAAGACCCAATCTCAAGGGTGAGAATAGATAGTCATGGAAAATGTATAAAAATCAACATGGCTTACAGTGCAGATTTGATAAAGATGTCTGCGAATGGTTATACCCATCTAAATGAAACCCATTTCCAGAACAGAAAAAATACCTGGTCAGGCAACACTTGCCACAGAGCAGGATCCAAAGTTAAGCTGAAGCAGGAGCCCCTGAATGAAAAGAAGGCATTAGTGAGGGCTTAACTCATGTCACTGCTGCACCAAAGTTTGTAGAATAGCCACAGGCAGCAGAAACAGCAATGTAGTATAGTTAGTGGGAGATGAACATGTGCAGAGTCATCCACATGCCCAATCGTAGAATCTCTTCCAATGGCCAACAAAGATGAGAGGTGAGGGAGAAGGTAAGGTGACAGATTTGATGTGAGGAGACATGAAAGATAATGCTGGGAAGGAGACAAGGAGGAATAGGCCAACTGGATCAAAAATCGAACCAAATTGGTCAGGGTAACTGGGAAATGATTACAGGAAGAGGAAGGATGCCAAGAAAGGCAGGAATGAGGACCCTGGAAGAAAGCTGTATGAGCAATAGAACAAGGGAGGGCACAGACAGAACAGAGTCTATCAGGATCAGGGTAGATATGAGATATAGAGAATAGGCAGACAAGAGAACTTACCTTATTGAGCCACAGAGGTCTTGGGAAGGAAAGTATGATCCAGATAAAGGATAAGGTAGGAGGAGTACTACAAGGTTCTGGTAACATTGAAGGTGAAATTATCTGACCTATGATGCCCACAGGCCAGGAGGAAGAGGAAATACGTCTTCAAAGAGAGGTAAAACAGGGAACACATAGACAGAGGGTTGAATTGAGGTAAACTGAGAGCATAAAGAACCACATCAATGTCCCAGTCCATGAGCAACTGACATCTGACTGTTCAATGAGCCATGTGAAAAACTAAAAGATACAGGCAACCATTAGGTGAGAAGCCTGGAAACTACGAGTCAATGCCCAGGAATGATAAATGCTCTACTTACATAGATAGATGGTCAAAGAAGAAGGGAGAATGGAACAGGCTAAATGTGAAGCTACTCTGCAAGAGAAACTGGAAGTCCTTGCCAATGACTTGACAAAAGGCAGGCATGAAGATGGATGGCAGGTGATTGGAATTGACAGTGTAGGTTGGGACAGAAGGGAAGAGGAAGGACCACCTGCAGTTGGAGCAACCAAGGAAACCAAGGTTGAGCAGGCCAGTAACGAGCAATCAGAAGGACTGCACATGGAGCGGCATGGATGAAAGAGACCCTCCAATGAAGTAAACGGATGGAAGGGTAAATTTAAAGGAACAGATTAGACCAATCTTGGTTGAAGGCACTGACAGACAAGGCTCAAAGATGGGAGACCAGTGACCAAAACTAACATAATTTGTGATTGAGAATGGTGGCAAAAGTATCAATATGGGGCATACCCAGATGGAGACAGAGCCACCAAAAAATGGCAGGATGCAGGGACCACTCTGTGGGATAAACTAGATCTGGTTGGGAAATAAGATTGGCTTCAAGACTGAAAACACCTGGTACATGACATGCCATCAAACGAATGTGAAGTTTGTGGGTCCAAAAAAGAAGATCCATAGTGCAAAAACCTAGGGATCTGGACCTGGTGCCACCTTGACTATTGTTAGAATGGACCATAACCATCTGGCAGCTGGCAAGAGAAAGAAATTGATCCAAAGCCCAACAAACACCCAGGAGTTTGAGAAGAGAAGTCTCATTCACAGACTAAGGACCCGAAACCTCCTGGTAATCAACCCAGGCATCCCAGCTCTGAAGGGATGCATCTGTGAACAGATGTAACTCTGACTGAGGAGGAGGAAGCAGGACCCCCACCAACATGTGGGCTCTGTTCAACCACAAATGGAGATCGTCTGCAAGGGATGAGAGAAGGGATATAGAAGTATCCAAGGGATCCCAGGTGAGATCCATTGATCATGAAGGATCCATTGAAGAAATTGCATCTTGGCCCTGCCCTGGGGTATGAAAGGGGTCATGGAGGACTACATCTCGAAAAACAATAGAATCTCGCGAGCTGTAAGTGATTGAAGATACAGGGCTTTCCAAATAGCCCATTCCATAAAATGGAGCCAGAGAGGAGAAGGTTGAGCCCAACTGAGATGGGTGTTGAAGGAAAGACTTCTCCAATATAACCAACTATCCCACCTGCACAGCTTTGGCCAGGAGCTGATGTGTGACAGGCCGATTCCCGATCAAAATACGCAAGAAGCCAGTCATTCATATAAACATAAAAGTGCAACCCCATGGCATGAATATGTCGAACAAAGAAATGGACCACATGACAAAACATGCATGATGTTGAGGCTAGGCCAGTAGATAAGGCAAAAAACTGCTACACAACCCCCTGCTGGACAAACCGAAGATTTGGATGGAAACACTCTGCCATAGGAATGTGTAGGTAAGCATTGGAAATGCCCACCTTGGTCCTGGAGAAAATGCCCACTAAAGAGAAAGGTACGTCTTCATGGTAAAGTGATGAGTGTGAACATACTGATTGAGACGAGATAAATCGATGACAGGACACTAATGTCCGGTCTTCTTGGGAACCACAAAACAGGTGGGAGTAAACTCCCTCTGAACCTGGTGAGCTGGTTCAAAAGCCTGTTGTGTGATGAGGTCCTGAACCACCTCTGACAGACGTTGGCATATCGAGAGGACCCAGAGGAGAAGGGAACATTGGATTATGGAGGAAGGGAGAGAAAGTGGCTAATGAATCCCTCCAAGAGCACCTTGTGAACCCAGACATCGACGAGAAAAGGTCCCCACAGACGAACGAAATTCAATAGACAAGTCTCCACTGGACCAAAACTATGACCACATAGTCACTGGTACTGCTGTTGGTGGATAGTGCATCATCGAGTAAGTTGACGAACCATAGTGCTGTGGGAGGGTGGGACAGGAAGAGGTTGAGAAAAGGAAAGGTGGAGGACAGGAATCAGTGCCGTGCTCAGCCCCAAATAGGACAAACGAGTTACCAAGTTAGTAATGGTGGAATGTCGATGGGCCAAGAAACCGAGTCAAACACATAATGCTGCAAAAATGGCACCATGCAGAAGTCCCTCAGATAAGGAGCCTGGAGATGGGTCCATGCCAAAACTGTGTAACAGCACAAGAGGTCCCAACAACAAACAAACCACGTTTGAAGCACAAGAGCCAAAGACAAGCCAACATAGAAGTAAGGATGAAGAAGATTTCAGCAGAAAACCCCCTCAGGGTTCCCATGAAGTCTCTGACAGAAGGTGAAGGGAAGAAAGGTACATGAACAAGGTTGTTAGGGTGAGATGGTGAGAAAATTGTGCTTGGGTAAGTTGGACAGGGTAAACTGAGTTTGCCACCCAAACAGGTAGATCCGACCCCAACAAATGTTGGTCAAGAAATGGAAATTCCACCCGATGATAAGCAAGGGAAAACTGATCCGAGGGAAGAAAGGTACATGAACAAGGTTGTTAGGGTGAGATGGTGAGAAAATTGTGAAAATTATGATGATTTGCATAACAGACGTATTGGAACTTTGGATTCCAACAGAAGGGAAGAAAGGTACACGAACAAGGTTGTTAGGGTGAAATGGTGAGAAAATTGTGCTTGGATAAGTTGGACAGGGTAAACTGAGTTTGCCACCCAAACAGGTAGATCCGACCCCAACAAATGTTGGTCGAGAAATGGAAAGTCCGCCCGATGATAAGCAAGGGAAAACTGATCCGAAGTCCGTGGGGGACAAGGCATACTAACGTCTTCCCCCACTTGTGAGGCAAATTGGTCCACGTGAACCCTAATATCAGGTGGACAGGTAATTTCATGTATAAGAGATAAAACATCACATACCTGAGAGATAAGGTCTAAAAAGCCCAATGATGGATGAGCTGAATCATCAGGTTGTGAACAGGAAAGCGCAGCAAGCTAAAGGTGGTAAATAAACGATCAAAATTGTCTACAGCTTGGTCTGGCCCGAAAGGCTCAGGAGGAAGTGAGGCAGAAGTAGGCGAGAAAGGTTGGCTCATATACCACTCAATCTCCCAGCGAATGAGTGACATGTCACCTGCGCCTATGGCTGAAAATACAGCATCAGACAGTGGTGAAATACCCAAAGTGGTGACTAACTTCCAAATTCACAAGCGGGAAATACAAGGAAGTAATGCTTTATTAAAATATTAACTCCACAACTGTGAAGTGTTGGAAATAAAATTAAGAAAAAATAAACCACTTCAAGGTAATTGACAGCTGCCAAACAAGAAGTGATAGATCGGTAATGGAGTGTACGAGGAGTCACATACGTCACGTGATATTGGTGAAGAGGTGATGCATGATGATTTGCATAACAGACGTATTGGAACTTTGGATTCCAACAGAGGGAGGATGAAGGCCTGTGGTATGCATTTCTGAGAAAGTTTGCTTATAGAGGGTAGCACAAAACGAGAAAAGCTAATCTTGTGAGCAGAGTGATAGTACCTTATCGGAAATTTAAGGTCAGGATATTATACATAAATAGTGTTGTTAAAAAGGAAGAATTATGAAAAATAAAATCAAAAAGGGAGCAAGATTTTAAAAACGTTTCTTTTAAATTGGGAGTGCTATTTCAAATTGTATTACAGTTATGAATAAATTATGTTTTAAGAGCAATATTTATATTGCTAAAATAAGGTTAACAATTAAAAATATACAAATTGATTATAAATACACACATCTATATACCAAGGTGTATATTTAACTGAAGTAACACTTGTCTTGTACAACAAAAATAATATACATGAGTGGACCCCATATTATTCACTGTCCCAGGGTCCCTACAGTGTCTTAATCTGTCACTGGTCATACCCACAGGACAAGTTATGATTTCAGCTTACAAGGCCAATACTCCAGAAACATTTAAACTGTTAGTTTGGTATTCATAATTTCACTGGTATGGTTAATAAATTATATATTAATTACAACGAATTTGAAAACATAAGTACAATATTAGATGTACATTAGCAATTACCACTAACTGTAATTATATTCATTATAACTAAATGGAAAGTTAAAAAACAAATGGTATTAATTACATGTAAAACTTTTGAATATTTTAATACCAATCTTGCTTTACAACTACATCCTTGGATTCAGTATTTCTACGTTAAACACAACATTGCAAAATGTAACCTCTATTTTGTGTTACTCATGTTTAAAAATGAGTAAGGTATCAGTCACAATTCGTAGAAAATTATACACTTTTATTATATGTTTTTCACAAGTTAATTTATCCATGCTTTTTCTCAGCCTGGTAAGTTGTACAAAATTAAATAACTAAGTGATAGAGTTATTATACTGTACAAACCCTTACAAAAGGACAACATTTTTCTCTTAAGTGTTTTTCTTGTATTATTTATATTTCCAATTATAGTTTGATATACTTAAAAAAATTTGGTTCAAGTTAGTATTGATTTAATGTTATATAAAAACACTTAACATTTGAAAATACTACTAAGGATTTTAAACTTTCAGTATAGTTCCACATTTAGTCTCTACAGGATCCCAAAAGTAATCAAATGATTGGACACAAAGTAAATATTTCCAAAATTTGACAACACAAACACCTGACATTAGATGTGTATATAGGTACATAAAACTAAACTTAATGAAAATGTACATTTTATACACTAATTAGATTTCTATAAACTGATCAAATACCTATTATATGAAAAAAAAACTTAAGGAAATAGGTATAATTTTCTCTTGATTTGAACTTCTGTTAGTTAAAAAAAACTGGTAAGTTTCTTTTATATACATCTACAATAATCTATAAAAAAAATTATTGTGTGTTATATTTATTCAAAAACCATAAGTAATGCTTTCAATTTAGTAATGTACAAGCACTTAAGTATATTTAAGCTGCCAACTTGACAAAACCAGAAATCTAAATCTACATACCATGATGAATCTTAAAGGATTCCCATTCTTCCATAATAACATCTTTGTAGCTGATTGATCCTACAGCAACAACAGCTAGCAAGGTACATAGCAAAGCCTTTAACATTGTTTAACTGCAAACACAAAAAAGAAAAGTTACATTTTTCATCACACATGGTAGTTAACTATTAACAGCTAACAACAAAATAGACAATATACATAAAAATTCTTAAGTGCATTTATTAAAAACTTGCAAAAATATCATAACTCCAACCTGTATCAAACACTTCAAACTGCAATTTTAATATCATATTCTAATTCCATCACATACAACAACTATTGTTAAAATGGATAGTTAAATATGTGCATCTTGTTCAATTAACTGAAACACAATGTAACATTGTCTGGCTAATTTTGAAAAATGACTACAAAAATTGATTTGTTACTTACAAACATTAAAACACACAAACTTTACTTTTTTTTCAACTTAAATACAGGCAGGTTCAAAACAGAACATTTCCAAATATCAACCTGTAGTTACCTACATTTCACTATTTTGATTATTTGTGTGTAGAAATTGTATAACAAATTCTTGTTTCATATCTTTGTACTAGAGAAAATAATATAAATAAAAACCTTTGTGAACTAATATCTAATTCTTTGTGCTTGGGAGCTATCTAAATGATAAATGTTGCTTTGCTGGGAAAAACATATATACATTTGCCTAAGAAACTACAAGACGTTGAATTGTTGCACGTTCTTTAATTTTGACTAATCCTAATAGACAATTTGTAATTCAGTAGTGTTTAACCTATTTCAGTAATAAAGGTTTAACCTTTCTGTTAGGCCTAGACAATGGTTCCAAGTAACAAATCTGTTTGGACTCCTTTGCTCTTAACTCTTGGAAAAAACCCATTCTCAATTAATAGTGAAAGATATGCTTCACAGATATTACCTAACTATAACTGTAATCTAAAATTTTGCTCTGTGCTCTTTTACATATATACTTATTAGAACATGCCACAGGAAACACAATAGCTTACAAAAAACACCAAAGCTCCAGCTCTGTAGTGTGCTGAATACATGTGGTTATTAGTTACTAAAAAGAAAAAAAATGTGCTAATAAAAACAGCCAAACCTTAAGCTAACCTGCTAAGTTTTTTAAATTATCTTGTTGGTAGAGCAGAATCCCAAAGAAATGAGGTGGTTTTAATCAGCTTTTTTTTTTTTACTGTTTTTTTTTTTCAGTAACATTGAAACTTCAAATTTCGATGCTTTTCTGATGTCACAGAGCTTCTTAGTCTCCTCAGAATCAAAATTTAAGAACAAGTTATTTTTAATAAGTTAGGTTCTATGTTACTACAATTACATGATTACCTGATGTTTCCTATGTAATAATTCACAATATTCATTTTAGGTTTGACAGTTTTAGGAATTATAAATTTAGTTAAGAGTTTATGAAAGTATTACTTTAAAACCAAAAATCCCTTTTAATCTTGAGTCTAAAGCACCATTGCTTTAGTCACATTATAATTAAGTTAAAATCATAGTGTTTCCCTATCATGTACACTGCTCAAATCTAGTAGTACAATGAATAGAAAAACCTGTTATTATTAATAATACCCGATCAAAACAATCTACCTGCACATAATTAAAAGTTAATTTAGTAATTATTGTAGTTTATTTAATATACTGGTCTAATAACAGTATGTAATGTCATAAAAGAAACTTCTAACTGTTAGTAATAGTAGTACGTCTTTCATTAGCCAATTTATACGCTTAAATATTTTCCACGTGATAGATTGATTTGAAAACGTCCCTGAAAAAATTACATTTCACTCATAAAATAATGCAAATATAGTCACCAAATCGTTTTGCTTTTAATATAATCAATAAATTAATTGTCAAAAGACTACTCGGCTTTTAATTTTGTTTTAATATAATTATGACAGCCCAACCAAATGACTTCCTACATAGACTAAACTAAAGTAAATGTTTGTTCTGTGCACGAGAGCTTTCAGTTAGATGTGGTGGATGCTTTTAATATAATGGGGTTTAAGGGAAGGCTTCATAAATATCTGAATGATATGGGCTGGCTTTGAGTGTTTCATCTTTACTGACTTTAGTTCAGTGGATGGGTCAGACTAAATCTCATGTCGTCCTTAAGGTTAAGTTAAATTATATTTAGAACTAATAAAAATTAAAAGAAAATCTAAAATTTTCTGTAAACTTATTAAATTATTACTCTGAAAAATTTTCAGCAAGATCAATAATAAGTAAAATAAAAATGATTAATCTACAAACCTTCTTTGAGTATTTGGTTTCTTTGTAAAAAACAACAACTTGCCCCCAATTCTAAGAACGTGTTTATATTATAATTACTGAGTTGTTTACCTTCCCGATTACTAATACACCACTTTTACAAGTACATAAACAAATACACGGATCTTCGTAAGTATACCGAACGCTACCTATAATATGATCAGCTGTTCCCAGAATTCATTAGTACACACGATCACGTGCTGCGTTATTTTGCCAGCAGTGATTAGCAAATACATATTCGGGTTTTTATAAAATTTTTAGCGATTCATATTATTCAGTTCACTCGTATATTAAAATGCTATGCAATTCTAAGATCTTACGAGAGAAAGTAAAGAAGAAGAACGTATAACAATATGTCAACCACACCATTATTATCTGCTAGGTTTATTCCCTTTAAGTCTATTCCAATGTTATAATATACTAAAATAAATGCTTTATATTTTTTCAATAAACTTTGTATGCCACTTTATCGTAAATGAAAAAAAAATAAAGTAGTATTATAATTTTTTGAGAAAAAGCTAGGTTTTTTATGTGATATATTTGTAGTGTATATGTGCATGTGCATAAAAATTTCGATGTGAGAATGTTTTAAAAGTTTATTGCATTGTATTGTACACAGTATAAATACAAAAAATGTTTTATTTCTAAAACTGCGCCAAAGTGATTTTTATGCCTAAACCATATTCTGTATTTGACAACCTGGTGATTGTATTTTTTAGGTTTATTCCCATTTCGTCTGCTCCCATTTAATCTGTTGCCAATCGGAGTAGACGAACTGGGATGTTACGATCTGCTATATACAATTCCTTGGACCATAATTTAATCATACTAAATTATGTTTCCTGAATCAATTATCTATATTGACATATTTGTGTATAAAATTACATGTTTTCATACCTACAGAAGTGTTTTATGGCATTATTTATCACTAATCTTCAAAACTCAAAGGAAGCTGAAAATGACTACCTTTATGTTTCTGGTTTTAGTTTTACCTATAGTGGTTTATGTAAGACTCCTTTATTTTGGGAATGCTTAATACAATGCATTCGTTATTTTTGTTATTCTTTCATCCAAAATTCTAGAATCGTGAACAGCACATTCGTTGAAAATAAACTACTATTAATCAAACTATCTATTCTAAAGAGAGGGGGGCCGAGGGGGCAACTACCTTGGGGCCCGTGCATGCCCACGGACCCATAAAAAATGCCCAACTTTAAACTCGACTTTTTAAAAATTTGCATGCTCTTAAGCTAAGAATCCATAGACCAGAAAAACTGATGCGAAATTAGTCTACAAGCCAAGCTAAGTTCGAAATGGAAAATAGTGTTACGCCTCCAGTCGTTAATTGATTTTCCGTAACTTCGTTCCGACGAAACTTTAGC
>NW_013666820.1:137753-169293 GCF_000517525.1 Limulus polyphemus
CACGTGACCTCGCTGACGCAACACTACTTTAAATCTTGACAGTAGAGGATAGGAGTGATTATGTGAAAATATTTATTTCTTTTTCTTGGAAACCAGTGATTGGATAACAATTCATATGATTAGATGAAAAAGTTTGTGAATCATTATTATTCAGATATAAGTATTTGAGACGTTACTGTTTAACAAATACAGACAATCTCCACTATCTTTTACTTACCTCTGCGTAAACATTAAGTAGCTAAAGTGAGGTTGAAAGAGTACAACTAAGTTATAAGCAGAAGAACTGTGGTGATTTGAAAGCTGGGTTCGCAATAACTACAACAATATATAAGCTCTACATGAGGTTCTTGGAAGATTACTTACAACGCGATTAATAGGAAGTCTCAAATTCGTTTGCAGTTTGGTTGTTAGTGTGATATTTTCAGGTAAAACCGATTTATCATCAAGTATCAGATAGATACTTCCGCTAATAACAGCAGATTAGGTCATGAAATAAGGGGAATGTCCCGTAGTTGATAACTTTACTGAGTTTCTTCACGTGTGAAGTAATGAGACTGAACAAATGTGAATAAATAAACAAAATCTTTATTACAACAAACAAATAGAAAGCACAATGTCTGTACCTGTGCAGATGGAATCATAGTCGATTCTATTGGAGAGTGTTTAATTCCACAGATTCCTTTCCCTCGGGAATATCCTCCATAGAACTAAAACACAATGGTCCTGAAGTATATCTTCACTAGATGATCTCACTTTCTTTGTCCAGTCAAGAATACTACTTAGTGACCTTTGTTCTTTCATATCGTTGGTCAGCTGTTTCATTTGGAAAATGTCAACTCGGCTAGCAAAAAATATTATACTATACAACTTGGATGCTATATGTTACTGTAATATCCTCTCAGGCAGAATAGATGTTACCTATTATAGAGAACAAAAAAATAAACAACTAAAACAAGGCAAATTCTCGACTTTCTCGACCACGTATTGCTACCATTACAGCCTGAAAACTAAATAACAAAAAACCTATGTTACCAAATCAAGTAGAAAACGTATGATATACCTGTATATCACACTTTTCGTACCTTCTCCATTTCAGTCTAGTCTTCAAGCCAACAGTTAAATTTAGCTTTAAAAACAATAACTTTTAAATTTGCGACGTGGTAAAGGAGTACACTAACTTTACACTATTTCTGAGAACATGTACACATCACACTGACGACACAAACCTTTTAACACAGAACTACAACAAGATAAAACCCTTTGACAATAACTTCCACGAATACATTGTACAAAACACAATCTTCACTTATAATTTTAAAATGAAAAACAGTTCAAACTATATCAAAATGCTTTAATTATTTTCCAAATTTGTGAAATGTACAATGAAATAACATATAAAAATATCCCTTTGGCAAAGAATAGTAAATGATGTATCCTTTAACATTAAAAAAACAATGCCCAAGTACACACTTAAAATCACAGAAAAGTTTGTTGGATTGTTTTCTTGTTAAGCACAAAGTCACATAATGGGTTATCTGTGCTGTAGTCACAAAATGTAGTCTCTACATTTTTCTGGGCCTTACTTTCCAGTAGCTCAGAAAGCAAAGAATACTACTTCCTCTCAATCGTTGGAAATCAAACTAATGATTGCCTTAGCTTTGATTACCAGTAATCAGTTCCACCGAAATAGATTGGGAGGCTGACTTTGGTGTTTTGTCCATTAGTTGGAGCTGGAAGTTGCTTCCATTTTCAGTGAATCCTCATCTAGTTCATTGACGATCACGGTAAGTATTCCCAGTTTCTCTTATTCATCTGTTTGGTCTCCAAACCATTGCACCACGGATTCATCTGTAATGTTGACACACACATGCTTTCATGCACAAAGTATCAGCTGACACACACCACAACTAAATGCAGTCAACATATTGGAACATCTGTTCTTTTACCCTATGATCATGGCACTTTTTTGTCATTGTGTTGCCTTCCAAAGTTACCTTGTCTCATGGGTCACAGTCTTCACTCGTGGGCGTCCATTGCCTCACCTGCTGGGGATATAACTCTTAATGGCAGAAATGATCCACTAAGTAGTATTTCCAGCCTCTGTCCATTAGCTGACAATGGTCTTGACCAAAGCTGGCCTAGGAGTTCGATAGAGACTCCCCTCGTGGTTCGAACTTTCCAGGTGCCAATCCATTCTATTAAACCTCAGTTGTCCAAGATACCCTTCCATCAAGATTGATTCTCAAAGGTATGTCTGCTTGATTGGACTGGGGATGAACTAGACATGAGCAAATCTGTAACAAGTCCTGATGGCACGAATATTTCGCCATCCTATCTACTTGTAATATTTTCAGATAAAACAAATTTCCATACAGAAGATAGATAATCTCTCTAATATGAGAATATTCGGTCCAAAAATAAAGGGAGTGTTCTATAGTTGATAACTTGACTGAGTTTTATTAAGTGTGAAATAATGAGACTAGACAAATGTGAATAAATGAACAAATTTTCTATTATAACAAACAAACACAAGGCATGGTATGCATACTCGTTCATTCAAAATCACGACTGATTCTACTAGAGCGTGTTTTGCTCCACAGCTTTTTCTCTCCCTCAGTAGTAATCTCTGTAGAACTAAAACGTGGTGTTCTTGAAGTATATCTGTATACTAGTAGAATATACTATATTCATATACTAGTAGAAACAGCTTAAAAAAGTGACCCTAAATTCTCTTTCTTTGTCCGTTTTTTCCTTTGTTCTCTTTCACAGAATTGTTTGGCTGTTCCATTTGAATAACTTCAATTCAGCCAACGTAGAATATTACAGTGCTAATCCTTTCTAATCGAATACTATACTATATGTTATTGCAATATCCTTTTGGGCTAAAATAACATTATATACTATAGAGAACACAGAAACTAAGCAACTAGAAGAAGGCAACCCCTACGAAGTTTTGGGCCACATATTGCCGTCATTACATCATGGAATTAACTAACCAAAAAAATAAAAAATTGAAAAGAACTTCGTATCAGTGAAACAGGAAGAAACCATATTTACATGCCTGCATATCATATTAGCACCACATTTGAAGAACTGAAGAAACTTCTTTGGGCTTGTAGTTATATTAATTTGTAAAAAAAAAATCGCTTATTTTAAAACAACAATTAAAAATCAAGAATATATTTAAGGGCTACAATAACCTAGTTAAAAACAAGATTGCATGTAAATTAAAATCATCATCAGAGTCGGGTTGCTGAAGAAGTTCGCATTCCAAAATTTATACTTGGAAACAAATACTAACGGATTTCAAGCCCCTTAAATAAAGTATCAAAATACTTATCCATTTGAGAATTTTTATGTGGTCAAAACTCTAGTTGTTTGTAATATTCCAGAATATGCGTAATTGAAACTGACGGAATTAATATACTGATAAAACACCTAATGCTGGAAGAGTAGTTCGTTTAAAGTAGATAAATACATAGTTCGTAAAAAACAAGGTTCAAATAGCTAAATGTTTATACGAAAATATGCTTAGGAAAAAAATTCTCATTTAAGCTTATTGAAAACCTAGAAACTCAAACCACAGCAAGATGAAACACTCTTTAAAAGCAATTATGAATTTGTGTGTACTTTTAAATGTAAGAAGTATAGGGAAATATAACAATAATGTATAACATTCACGTGGCGTGCCTACGATTATAATGAACATCTACATTTGGATATATATAATTTATCATGTTTCTCTGGTTGTAAACTAATGAACTTGAACAACACCGTCTATAGAATAATGCACTGATTCAATAATAATTTATTCTCTGAATTTCACTATAAAATGCATGTTGAAAAAAAAAAGAATAGTAAGTTTCTGGAATTCTAATAAGGAAATGATAAATTATTTATTTTAAAATTTAAATACGATACATTGATCAAATACGTATTGCAATTGTATATGGCCTCAGGAGTTCTCTAATGAACTCGAGTTTAGTATGTGAAACATGAAGACTGAAAAAAAAAAAGGTTTTTCTATTCCGAAGTAAGTTAAATGAAAATCATCGTATGAACCACATTTAAGTTATTATGACAATGTTAACTGCCTGTGTGGGAATGAGAAGCAGGCATTAAATGTTAATGAGCACTATTCATTGTCATATGTTTCGTAGACCACTCCAAACAGGATTCAAAAGCTTCATCAATAAACATAGAACGTAGGTAAAAGAGAAACGACTGTGCTCTTTTGTATAATTAATTCATTTACCAGCAGAACGTTTTAATATACAGTTGTTTTTATTGAAGAACGCCAACATCAAGCAATGTTATCTTACGAAAAAAAAAAGTATCCTACCAACGGCGAACCAAGACTCATAATGACAGTTATTTCTTAAGAAAATATTTAGCTTTTTTTAAAATCAAAAATGCCCCAAACTTTACTCAAAAAGCTACCTTTGGTACTTAAATTCAATGAAGTGTCAATGAATTACTGTGGCACTTTTCAAATATATTGTTGCAAGCAATGTTTGTTTGTTTGTTTTTTAATTTAGACATTTATATTAACGTTTATCTAAGTAGAGTTTCTGAGGTCACATGATCAGCACGTTGCGTAATAATTTTTCTTGAAAGTGTTGGAAATGAAATAAACAATATAAAACCCCTAACTCAACGAAAGTAGATAGGATTATTTATTGAGTTAGTGAATCTGTTACAGAGAATGGATTAATTAGCAGGTTATTTGGTCCGTTTCTAGGAGCCCGGCATGTCACCAGTGGATCTGATGTTACTATAATAACCAGTAAAGAAAAGATAATTCATGTAAATATAGATCTTTTCGTTCTTTACTTTATACTAGACAAAGCAATTCTATAATGTATACATCTTCAGTTTTTCATTCATGATCAGGCAGGTAAAGCGTTTAAAGACGCTTTCTTATCTAGTAGATAGTGCTGTATGTTGTTTCTAGCTCCTGTACGTTTATTTATATTCCGAAGGGAATCCAAAAATTGATTTTCTATAAGAACTAATTCAATATGAACATGTGTATTATAGTTCGTTTAAAGCTACACAAGGGCCAACTGTGAATACTCGTTCCTAATATTAAACTTTGCGCGAAATTCACAAACAAGCAAATAAGATACGAATTAGCGTGTCTTTAGGAAATTTTATATTGTGTCCAAAATATAGCAAGTAATAAAAGCGCCATCTTGAGTGTATTAGCTCTATTTTCCATTTGATTCAATACAATTTATAAATTAGATTTTCAGTTGTATAAAACATTTAATCTGTCTTGAAATTGTGATTGGGTTTGTCAACTTTGTAAATTTCTATAAAAAATAGCTTTAATTTCTCTGGTTACGTTTCAGTAGAAAATGAGAAACTCATAAAACACGTGAAAACTATCTTATATTTTCTTAACTAATAATTATGAACTGAGAAAAATATTTTACAGGAGAGCATTGAGTGACCTAATAGTTAGCGTGCTGGGCTGCGTATCAGGAGGTTCCAATTTCAGCCGCCCTGTATAACTGAACACGCTCCGCACTTTTAGCTGTTATAGTTAATTAAGAGTAGCCACATAGGCAGCGAGCGCTTCTGCCTGGTTGATTTTCCTACGTTCAGCACTTTTAAGTTAGGGACGACTGCTTGAACGTTAATGGTTTTTGACCTAGTCTTTTCTCTCAGCTATCGCATTAGATGCTGTTTAGGTTGAAAATTCCAATACTTATTTTTAAAAAACAACAACAATAAAATAATGAGTTTTGTAGCATGATACCAGAGCAAATCTTTTTTACTGCGGTCAGCCTAAGAAATATTACTTTCAAATTTATAATTATTGCCATCACGTAAAAACAAATAAATATTTTGCTCCAAGGAAGTGTAGCAAAACTTCTCTGCGATTATTGAACTGACCAGTACCAGGCGTAAAGGTCCTCTGGTGGATCTGTAATGAGTGTCCTGACTTGCAAAGCTAAAATCCGGGGCTTGATACCCCGAGATGAACAGAACGCAGATAGCTCATTGTGTAGCATTGCGCTATAAAACATACACACACAATACATCAGGCGTAAAAAATAAATATAATATGAAAATAATATAATAGAGAAAAAAACACGCCATTAGTTACAAACTATTAAGAAAAAAGCTTTTTATTCTGTCTGTACATGTTAGCTCTTCTGCATTATATGAGTCAAAAGACTTCAGCTCACTGGCGCTTTTTGTATCGATTGATACAACAGCATAGTGCAGATAGACCTTGTAATACGTATAAAATGCTTATTTTACCAGTACTCAGCGCTACGTTCTCTGCGATATACAGGAAAAAATCCAAAGCTCGTAAAGTTGTAGGTGACTTTTTTTCGAAACAAACTATTAACTAATTTCATAAGCAATATTAACGACTGGTTAGTCATTGGCTATTATTAATTCCCGTAATAATTTAGTTAAAGAAAACGATATAACACAAACTTGAAAAACGAAACTTTGTTATTTTAAACAAAATAAAATAATATTAAGTAAGGACAAAATATAATTAAAATACTGATCTATATTTAACCTTGAAGAAAAAACTTAAAAGTTCCTTAGTAGCTGAATACCTGTCAACGTCTTGATAATTTCTTGTCGTCAGTTTTCAACAGTTTCTTGATAGTACAATATACTTGAAAAATATCCACGCATGTATTTTTAAAATATTCTCACATTTAACATACTTCTGATAAGATGTGAATCTATCTATCTATCTATCACTCCGCGAGTCTGTCTGTCTATCTTCTGATTAAAATCCAGTCTTCACGGTTAAAGAACACTGACTACAAACTAAATGTTTTTCTTTTTGGGCATATTGTCTAATTTATTTATTCGTCTATATTTATGAAACATAATGTACTAGAAACTATATTGGACAGTATACTGTGAAATTAACTTAACAGACTAGAAACGGGTCTACTCTAATCTCCAAAATCATCCTTTAAAACGGCCAGAGTTTCTAACTGCAAATACATTATGGCTGAAATGGCATGAAGTCTGCTGGTATAGGTATCACAATAAACTGAAGGTTAATTTGTAGCTATACAGTTTATCATAACCAGTAATCTATTATCACTGCACGTTAGTGCTACTAGATATATAGACTGACATTATAAGTTATATTCAGGTTTTGGTTCATGTTCCAGGTGTCGCTAAAGGGAATGAGTTACGAGAAAGCGCGCTCATTCTCACAGTGTGATGGGAAATGATAAATGATCATAGCAGTAGCTAACTGACAATTCACAGTCTAGGAAACAAGATATAAGTTAGCCAGAAAAAAAATCACTTTTCGGAATTCAATAATGATGCCCTTTCCATTATTCATTGAATAAGAACATTTTTTTTTATCGAATACGTTTGGTAATAAAAAACAAAGAAATACATGAGAAAATGAACATTCTAAGCAGAGAAATATGTCTTTAATGACCTGTAAACTTGATGTTTCCTCTGATTATCACATAAAATACTTGCGTGAAGTATTTATAGATGTTTTATCTTTCAATAATTGTAAGCTGGAATTTTCAACATAAAAACCACCTTATACACACGTCAGAAACTTTTAATCTGATGTAGCCATCCCTAATTTAAACGCACTGACCAGATGGAATACAACCAGTTAGTAGCACTTGTCACTCAAGAGCTTTGGCCAGCTTTTTAATGAAATCAAATAGCAGATTAGGCTGTAAATTTTTAACGCTCCCATGGCTGAAAGCGTAGAGCATGTTTAGTGGCATAACGTCTTGAACCTATGACCATACACTCCGCAGCTCGGCACACTTACCACCAAGTAAAGCCAGGCCTTTCATCTTTTTAGCCAACCAATATTTATAGTAATTCTAACTTTACTTCTACCAATCTTGAATGCTTTATGCTTACTTTACCAATACTCAGCGCTATATTCTCTCGTATATATATATATACCGCAAAAAATATCCAAGCTCGTAATATTGTTGTTTACTCTTTTTTAACACAATCTCTTAATTTGATAATGTGTTAACTTTGATCCACAATCTTTAGTATTCTCTATTTGTATTGTTTATTCAGTAGTTTGCTCTTTCTCAACACAATCTATTAATTATATAATGAAAATTAGGTAGGAGAAAACGACTGCTTAGCACTGGTGTGTGCCAGATTTAAAAAAAATGGTAGAGTTCATTACACAGGTCATTATTATTTTCCGTAGTAATATAGCAAAATAATATAATATGACAGAAACTTGAAAAATGAAAGTTATTTCAAACACAATAAGATAAAATAAAGTACTGAAAAAGGAGCCATGTCTTTGAATCGTGCAGCGCTGAAGAATTAACATGTACAGAGACAACTAATATTTTCCTGTCGTAGTGTTTTCAAGTCGTTTTCGCGACCTCATAAAATATGGCAATTCCCAGATTCTTTTTTTTGTGGAATAGCTGTTTGTATTCTATGGTCTTTACCAAGATATGCTTGTATTTATACGTTGGACAAGCTTAATCTCTCTATATATGTGTAATGTGACGTCACATAAACCGGATGTTCAATATGAGTTAGCCTGTTAGTGACCGTCATAACTCCAAGAAGAAAGAGCCTAGAAATATAAAATTTTGCACTCATATTATAGTGGGCCCTGAGGGTGTGCACCTGGATAGTATTACTAAAAAACCCAACAGAAAAGCATATATGACCACCATATCTCCAAGATAACCTAGAAACCTAAAATTTTCCACCCATTCTAAGTGTACTCTGACGGTGTGCACCTAAGAAATTGTTACTTATCCACGCGCGTGCGCATCTTTTTAATGAGGCAAGCTAGCGAAAAAACACATAGAAAAGAAGTGTGACCACCATAGCTCCAAGGAGAAAGAACCAAGACACCTGAAATTTTGTACCCACAATGAGAGTTTGTACCTGGGTCTTACTTATCCATGTGCGTGCGCGTATCTTTTTATGAGGCAAGCTAGTGAAAAACCACATAGAAAAGAATATGTGACTGCCGTAACTCCAAGAGCAAAGAACCTAAAAACCTGAAATGTTGCACCCCAACTGAGGGTGAGCATCTGAGTATTATTACTTATCCACGTGCGTGCGCGCATCCTTTTAATGAGGCAAGTTAGCGAAAAACCACATAGAAAAAAGTGGATCCTTATATTACATATAGAAATCACAGAAAGACAGACACGTGCGCGTGTGTGCGTGCATATCTGTTTATGTGTGACCCTCCATAGCTCCAAGAAGAAAAAAACCTAGAAACATGACATTTTGCACCCATGCTAAGTGGACCCTGAGGGTTTGCACCTGGATATTATTACTTATCCACGTGCGTGCGCGCATATGCGAGCGCATCTTTTTTCGAAAAAACCACATAGAAAAGAAAAGAGATATTATTACTTATCCACATGCGAATCTCTTTATCAGGCAGGTAGGGAAAAACCCAATAGAAAAGCATATGTGGCCGCCATAGCTCCAAGAGGAAAGAACCTAGAAAACTGACATTTGCACCCATGCTAAGTGGACCCTGAGGGTGTGCACCTGGCTATTATTACTTATCTTATCCACGTGACTGCGCATCTTTTTAATGAGGTAAACTAGCGAAAAACCACATAGAAAAGAAGTGGTTTTTATATGAGAACTTCTAATATTTAGAAAAGCCAGCGCATTTTGGTAACAGTGTGTTCAAACAATGGCTTTTATGTCATGCTGCTTAGCAATAAAAGTATAACTTAATATTGTTGTTAGTCTATGCGCTGAAATTATAAAATCAAATGTATAAACTACAAAATTGAAACAAATATTTGTTGTTTTCTAATTTAGAGCCTCTGTTGATTAAAGAGGTTTGTTTTTTATTAAAGAAGTTGGTGATCTAACAGAAAATACTTTAATTCAGAAACGATTTAAGTATAAAATTGGATCGATATTTTTACTTTCATGATAAATTTTATGCTCTTGCTAAAATATATCAACCTAATAACCCGTGCGAAACCGGGTACTTTCGTTAGTAATAAATAAATAAAAACTTTCAAAGATCAAGTTTAGACTTCAACTAATAAAGAGTAACAATACACCCTAAAGGTGCGCTCAATAATAGACTTTAACTAATAAACAGTAATGGTTTTCAAACGAAACCCAAAACTCAACCGCTTTCGAATAGTTCACCATTCTTCTTCAGGAAAATAATGGGTTATGTCTAATGAGTGTAATGAAATATATCGGCACAGATGTCGACGTCACATAAACCGGATGTTCAGTATGAGTTGGCCTTGAGAACTAGCCAATCATAACCTAGAGTTGTTGGTGTCAGGTTTAGTTTGTGCCAAAGAAGAGTGTACAGTATATAAAAGACTTATATTCATGGTATAGCCATCACCTGGATGTATGTGCCTGGTCGTACAATATCACAGTTAAACAAGGAAGTTGAAAAGTTTGCAAGAGAAGCCCCATATCAAACCCAGAATACTCCACTGTCAGACTATCAAAGGAGAAAAACAGTGGTACCTGGTCATCGAAATTCAGAAGGATTGAAATTGCTGGAATACAAAGTACAGTTTAGTATAGCTAGGAAAAGCAAAATATGAGTAATAAATAGAACACTTTAGCTCTTGCAATCATATCTTTATTAACTGTTAAAAATATTTCTATGGTACCCCTTCTGGTTAACTATTTGATCATTCTGATGTATCGATTAGCAGTGACTGTGCCCTTGTATTTTGTTTGTTTGTAGTTAAGCACAAAACTACACAATGGGCTATCTGTGCTGTGCCCATGACAAATATCGAAACCAGGTTTTTAGCGTTATAAACCTTCAAGCTTGCCACTGAGCCATTAGAGAGCTGTATCTTGGAAAAAATTGGATTATCCGCATAGCCAGTCACACCACATGCTATAACAGAAATGCCACAATACATTGTCGTAGCTTGTAGACAGTTCAGTGAAAGTTCTTGAAAGATAGTTGCCAAATACAAGTGCCCCAAAAATCATGAGGTGTGGTAGTATCCGTGATGATCAGTATTATTGATGTAAAATATTATATAGAGTGAGGAGTAGCTTCCATCTGGCTACTCTGCCGTTATAGCCCATGTTATATATATAGTGCTCGATTGTGTTGAGGCACAATTTGGTGTTTTCTTCAATAGTAGCAGCCATTTGTTGTATGTCATTCTCCTTTCAGCACGAAGAGTCAATTCTGACCTGAAATTTTCTTGCTGATTTTGACCAACCTTTCGCTGTCAAACTATAGAACCTCATGAAAATATGGTTAACTCCTTGGATCCTTTTGTGTGTGGCATGAATATTTATATTATTTTGTCTTTACCAAGCTATATCTATAAACCATAACTGTCAAATAAACTATTATGATCTATCGAAATAGTCAACTACTCTTCACGTGTTAAGTGATAAGAGCTTTTGTGGCCTGGATATTTACAGATGTCAACGAGCTTGAAAATACGGGTTACTTCTGGATCCATGTGAGCTTCCGCAATGTTACGTAAATAAGTTGACACAGGACTTGTTATTTTAAAACTGTAATAGACTTACAACCATCATCATGATAAAGTTTTTAATATATCATGCACGGGTGCACTGGGAGACTATTCATTCTCAATGACACTCAATATCTAAAGCAACCAAATTCTGTCTAGTTTGAATGAAGAGCACTGTCGTTTTGAGACTGGACCTGTTCTCGACTGGCATTTGTCAGCTATGCGTATATTCCAAAAGTGAACTTAATCTAAACAGAACTTTATGAGCTATGCGTAAACAATGAGACTGAACATATTTTTGACTAGATTTTTCTAAATGTACACACTTCGAAACGAAAGCTAAGTCTAGAGTAGATTTTTTTATTAGCTATAAACTACTCGAAACTTGACCTGTTTTTGTACATACTCCCGAATGTTTGTCCATTGTAGGATAAAGTTATGAAGTTACAAAACAGAAATAAAAGGCATACATGTGGTATCTACATATAAAGCAGACTTGTTCTCTTGTCTGTTGCCTCTCAAGTTGTAAGTTGTGTGCGAGACAAAGATCGAGTGTAAATTGACGAGCAATCGAACAAACCGGTACCTTCTGGGTCGGGATTTTGGTCTATTTTAGGACCTGAGATTTTAGACCTCCTCCTCCCTGCCAAATAGTTGGTTTATACTCTATTGCTTTGTTTCTTTGTCCTTTTTTTATTTTCACTGATTCTTAGGTAGCATGTTTGTTTGTTTGTTTGAAGTTAAACACAAAGCTACACAAAGGGCTATCTGTGCTCTGCCCACATACCGTTGTGCCACTGAGGGGGCCTTAGGTAGTATCCCCTTAATTTGAATCAATACACTCGGTATATTAATATATTGACAAATGTCAATGATTATTTTAGTTTAATATACTCTTCTCAGGCCATGTCCGTTTCATGTCCGTTTATTACCTTATATACTTTCACCATGTTTCACTAATGTATGATTGCACTTTCATTCCTGTGCACACAATATAGTTCCACATTGTGCACATACACACACACACACACACACACTTTTAAAATAGCTATGTCTGCACCAAAGAATCAGTTCGCCTAGCACTCTAGCACTCTAGTTTCTAATTAATAATACTTAGGAGAGAGATGTACTTAAGACTAGATTTATAACGTATGATGTAGCTCTCCAAGTTGCTTATCAATTCGTTTTTCCCATGTTTTTCTTATAGTATTAAAGTGAGTTATTTAGGAGTCAGACAGTAACGAAGTGTCTCCATAGCTGTAGAGAAAAGTTATGTTTGTTAAATGTAGAATTCTGTATGCTTTAGGTAGTATACATAATATATAAAGTTTGTTTTTATGTTGTTGTTGTTGTTTTCTTTGGAGACACTTAGCCGGGCTGTGCAGACATATTCAATAACTGGTCTTGTGTGTTTAGGATGAGGCTCCTTGGTTATTGCCCGTCAGACTCCTATAAGAAAGCATGCTCTTTGCCCAATTATAGTTTGATGCTCTATTTTATTTAGCAATGGTTGTTTGTTATATGTTGCTGTTGTTGGCTTTTGGACACTCTTCCCCATGGCAACATTATCTGCGTATTTTGAGCAGAAGGTGAAATTTGAATCTTGTAGAGGCATGGTATTTACATAGATGATAAACAATGAAGGACTAGATATCCCTCCTTATGGGACACCTGTCTCTGAAGTGAAGTTATCCGAGTACGTGCCTTCAACATTGGCTCTGATACTCTTATCTTCCAGGAAGTCAGACAACCAGCGAATAATTTTTCTAGAAAGTCCCAATTTGGACACTTGGAATCTAAGACCGTTATGTCATATCCTGTCAAGCGCCTTCTCTACACTGAGAAAACAGTGTTTCTTATTAAAGCTATTGGTTATTTCTTCTGTAGTTCTCATTGGATGATCCGTTGTTTGTGTAGCTTTACGAAATCCGTTTTCGACTTTGGGTAATTTTGAGTTAGTTTTGAGGTATTTTAATAGTCTGTTCTTAATACTTTTTTCTAATAATTTTCTAAACAACTGATAAAGCTGACCAGTCTATATTTTTCAGGGTTATCCCCTGGTTTTCTTCTTTCGGGAACATAAGAACATCAGCCTGTTTCCAAGCGGTTGGTATGTAGAGTGATTTCAGAGAAAGATTGAAAAGAGCTGTTAGACGTTCAAGTAATCTCAGAAGCCCTTTCTTAGGAGGTATACTTTGGAATCAGTCTAGTCCTGATGCTTTATTTTTCATTAATTTTATGTTGCTTTGTACTTCTGTTATTGTGATTGGTTGATTAATTGTTATGTTATATTGTTATATTCGTCTTGGTTTGTTTTGTTCTGTGAAATGTTTGTTGTGAATTTATGTGTGTAAAGGTGTTGATTTATTTTTACACAGTTGTTTACCGTATTCAGAAAATGGTTATTCATATTAGGTTCATTAGGTGTTTTGAAGGTTTTCTGAAGTAGTTCTTTGAAAGCGTATGTTCTCTGTTTATTGGTGTGTACCAGTTTGCTGTTGTGGTTTGTGTGTTTAATTGGGTAAAGTAATTGTCTCAGTTTTTGTGATTTAAGTACCTTTATTGCATTTCTTATTTGATTTCTGAGCGTATTTACTTTTCTGTTGATCTGCTAATTTCTTATTTTCATGTATTCGTTTCTTCATCTCCTTCTTTCTTGTACTTTATTAATTATTTGCGTATTTGATTGCCATACGATACTGATGGTGTTGTTAGATACAGCGTGTGTGCTGTATTCATGAGGTTCTCTGAGATTATTAAGCGGTATTAAGAGACTTTCTTCACTGGTTCGAGCTGGAGATGGTCTATTAACGTTTCTTCGTACTTTTGCCAATTAACTTATTTGTAGTTAAAATTTTGCGTACAGCCAGGATTATTTAGATTTGATGAGAGATCGAAGACACCCCAATGTCGGTAGATGATAACTGTCGGAGTCTTTTCCTACGTTAAAGGATTTAAAACTATTTATTAAAGCTGGCGAACATGTCTAGTATGTCACTGGTATGATAGCATTGACTTGTATGTTCTGGTATTGTATCATTGAGAACAATATCAGAATCTACTAGATGTCTACCTTTTGTCCGTCGTTGTTTACTAAGTATGTGGAGTTTTCATTCGGTTGCGGTTTAATTTATTTTTCCAGTTCTCGCTACTTCTGAATATGTTCGTGTTTGTGTCATGTTTATGTTTTGTTGCATTTTGTGTGTTACGGGTGTGGAGTGTGGCAGCTATTTTAAATTTACCGCCTGAATTCTACGAGTGAGGTCTTATCTCAGCGATAAGGTTCGTAGAAAAATTAGTGAAGCCTAATCCAAATGAAGATATCACATTATGAAGTTTGGCTATTAAACAAGAATACAGACAAAACATTGTTAGATTTGTTGAAATTTGGTGGTCAAAAGTAGCAAACCAAGTGTTATAGTTTATTAGATTGCATTGTTTCTGGGTTTTATTTGAACATATGTGTGCTAAATAAAAGTAAAATGAAAGTTGCTAGTTTCAGTTGATGAAAAATTTCAGTGTAAATTTATTTTTAAAAATGAAATTCGAATAAATAAAACCCAACCCAAGACTCATTACAACGTTATAACCGAATAGATTTTTGGCGTGTGAGTTTTTAATGAGAAATTGGATTTTTCTCCAGTATCTTCCTTAATTATACCCTTAGCAAACACGCTTGGCTTGACGTTTCCAATTAGTTAAAAATAGAGTATTAAATCGAAGCTCCTTAGTACGTCACTGCTAGGTTTATTTCTATTATTTCGGCTCGAACTGAAACTTACATGTGACACTTCTATAATTCTTCAACAATTTGGACTTCCAAAGAAGCATTATTGGAAGTCTCTACAAATTACATGAAATAGTTATTTATATATAAGTAGCTTTATTTTGATATTAAAAACATTAAAAAGGAACGTACAACTTTGAATTGTTGCACAATAAATAATATTTTATTACAAATAGGAAAAAACCTTAAAACTTTGCCCTGTTTTTAATGAAGCTTATGTAATGTGCAATAATTCAACGTTGTATGTTCGTTTTTAATATTTTTGATATTTTACTTATGCATAAATGACTTTTAATTTATTTAATTTCAGTTTAATATGGGGCGCTCGACTCGCAATCTGGGAGTTGCGGGTTCGAATCCCTGTCACACCAAACATGCTCGCCCTTTCAGCCGTGGGGGCGTTATAATGTGACGGTCAATCACACTATTCGTTGGTAAAAGAGTAGCCCAAGAGTTGGCGGTAGGTGGTGATGACTAGCTGCCTTCCCTCTAGTCATACACTGCTAAATTAGGGACGGCTAGCGCAGATAGCTCTCGTGTAGCTTTGAGGGAAATTCATAACAAACAGCTTGATACAAAATAAAAATTGTAAAATTACCGAAAATCGACCATTTTTGCCTACCTTTAAACCAAATAAATTAACAGTAGTCATTCCTTTTCATTAGAATACTCTTATGATCACATTTACCTGTTGGAGAGTTTTGCTTTACAATGACTTACAAGATTTAGCAGGCCAATTCTGCTAATAACAGGAATATTTCAAAAACCACGAAAAATAACTTTTATTAACTAAAACTAGTATATTGTTGAAAAGTGACTGCATAATCAAGACATTGTTATTTTGTGTGTATTAATAATTGATTAACAAAGTGTTTCTGTTTGTTTTAAGCCACGCTGTGATATTAAACCTCCTATGTTATATCTTAGCAGGGAACTAACGAGAGTCATGTAAGTGACTAACACAGATACGCTCTTATTTCATTACTTACTTGATACGTAAACACAACATGTTGTAAAAGCAGACGCTGTCGTTCGCTTCATGTGTAGGTCATAGCTTTCCAGGATGCCACTTCTAAAATATCAAAGTAACAAAACGATCCGACAACATTTCCCAGCATGCACGATAATGTCTTCTAACTTCTTCACTCATAATTTGATTCCAGTATTTTCTATGGTCAAAGAACAAAATGTTTCTGAATGAAATGCAGCCTGCAACATTTCTACGCTGCTTTTTTTTTTTTAAACAAACTGTTTTTCTTTTAGTGCTTTGTCCTGAGTGAATCCTCGAGAAAAGAAAATATTGACATTAAAGATGCTTTTCCTAAGACTTGTCTCCATTTTTCTTCAATGAAGAATATATTTTAAAGTGAACACTCTAAATGATTAACAATTAATATTGGGGACTTTTTAGGGCGTATATAAACTTAGGTATTTTAAATTTCTAATTTGTTTAAAAACTTACATATATACAGCTACGATATTCTTTAATAAGAAATTACGATGATCTAGGCTGAGGTTCAATTGCTCTAAAACATTTTGTTTCTTAAAATGAAAGAGGTATCTCGTAAAATAAAATAAAATAATAAAAAATACTTTAAAACAGCGTTAATAAAAATATTGCTGTCGTTGTTTATCAGCACAGAGCTACACAATGAACTATTTGCCCTCTATTCACCGAAGGGAACCGAACCTCAGATGTCAGGATTGTAAGTTTGTAAACTTGCCGCTCACCCACTGGAGGGATGTTAGCAAAAATAAAAATTAATTCGAAGTTTCCCTCGGTTAACTCATTATCATCAGTCGTTTTTTCTTTGTGCAAAGCTACACAATTAGATATCAGCACTCGCTTCACCGCGAGGATCGAATTCCGGGTTTTAGTGTTGTAAGTCCATAAACTTACCTATTTCCCCTGAGGGATCTTTATCATTAGCTAGGGTTTAATACAAAATGTTTGTAGTTAAGCACTAAATTGCACATTGCTCTATCTTTGTTGTGCTTACTAAAGGGATTGAACACTAATTTTTGGCGTTATAAGGCCTGAATTGAAAACCAAAGTTAAATTAAAATACAAATTTCTGTAAATTCTTTTTAACCTTATTTTCAACTGTTTCTATATATTTTTATAATTTTTTAAAGCTTTGAATTTGTTTTCGTACGTGGTTAAATGGAATTTAATTATTACTTAAATAAAATATCCGAGTTTCTGAAAGGTATAGAATTTCCTAATACATTTAGACAGGGAAACTTATCGATAATAATTATTCTCGCATAGTTTAAAACGGAAGTTATGCTTGATTTCAGGTACTATTAAAGTGGTATAACTAAACAATTGAAAAGTAAAACATTCAATTTCAAAATAGATGAAATTATCCGACGACAGCCTATTAAACTTTTATGGTAGCTAAAAGTTTGAAGAAAAAAATCACCGTTCAATTCAACGAAGGCCATTGTTCATAGCAAACTCAACAAATGAAACTCAACTGCTAATTCGGGTTGCTTAAAACTGATAAATAGAAGTCTAGCTATGTTTTACTTTTCTGAGCAAGAGAAAACGCAAACTGAGCAGGATTCGAGCCCATATCATACTAAATTACTAGTCTAATAAATTATTTAAATTCGGCGACTCTCTTGTTCTTGTAGTTGTCGGTAAGAGTGAATTTTGTTTTTTGTGGGACTCTTTTAGCTATACTAACTGGTTTGTAAGGTTCAAATATCCTGCTAAAATGTCTGAGATCTCACAAAGGAAAACACTCCAAAAGTCAAGTCCTTTTTGAAAGTAAATTCTCAATTCATCCCCGAAAAATAAAAATCTACTTTCCGAAAGGACTCGGTTTATCAAATTTCTTGTTTCGTGATTTATCTATGTTTTGTTCTAATTGGTTTCTTTCTTAGTGTAATAACTAACATTTTATGAAGAAACTAATTAATAATTCTAAGCTCTCATAGTACCTTCGTTATTTTCTAGCAAACTTATTTCTTTTCCAAAACCACTGAGATCGCCTAAGTTTGGTTAGTAAAGCCAATCGATACTAGAAAAAAAAAGAAAGAGTTGTCCAAGCGTAAATGTTGGCAGATGTTGGGTGACTAGTATGTATAAAAGTATCATATAGTATTTTTTCTACTGGAAACTGAATCAAAACTACGATGAATGATATTGCCGACTTCTCTAATCTTAGAAATGTATATGATGAAAAACACGACATCACCTCAGAGAGAAGGTTTGGCAGACATTAACACGGGAGAGTGATGCTTTCTCGTCATGTACATTGATTGCTGAACCAAACTCAGCTGATATTCTGAATAGTCATTGTAGCACTCTTCAGTAATATACATAAGGCATTTTTCTTACTAGTTTCAGTTTTGGTGCTATCGGTATGTTCGAGTGAAAAGAAATATATTCTATCCGGCGTCATCGTCTTTATCTTCTGTTTCTATGGTCATCTTTCACCTCATTTTTTCCAGTTCGTAGCATTTTCTAGAGAGAGAAGTATAAAAAAAGATTCGGAATTTAAAACTAGAACTACTTTTAGATGATACATCATTGTGAAGGGTGAGTCAGCGGTAATACTACAGACTTGCAACACTAAAATCCAGGGTTCGATTCCCCGCGGTGGACAGAGAGCTCATAGCTAACTGTATAAATCTGCACTAAGAAAACAACAACAACCCCTAAATCCCTGCGTCATAAAAATAAAATGAAAACGTATATAAACTGTTATTGTTATTTTTTAGTGCAAAGCTACACCATTCTGTTTACCGTGGGGAATCGAACCCTGGATTTTTTGCATTGCCAACTCTTAAGCTTGCCGCTGATCCATCGAGGAAAATATAATCTGAACCATTTTCATCATAACATAACTCAGTATGAATATTTAAATATGCTAAAAATATATGAACTGAAATTTGACTTAGGGTAAATATTGCGAATACGTTTGTTTCATAAATTGTGGATGTAAAAAAAAAGAGATATGTAGAAATGTCGTGCCCAATCGAGCTACTGTTAGGAAAACGTAAGATAAGGAAATAACTGTGAGTTAAAATTTCTAGTGTTGTAGGCAGTCCAAGCAATAATGCTCATTACTAATATATTTCAGCAACTGTACTGGCATGCGACTCAGAATATTTATACTTTTATAATGATTTAATCTAGAGAAACGTGCTAGAAGGACCTGGTCTCTTACTGTAGGAAAGGCACGTACTTTTCATGAATATAAATAATAAGTATTTTTGTCACGTCCGTTCTACCCATCGTAACAAGTTATAGGGATATAACCTGGGTTTAGTAATCTGTGAAACACGGAAAAGAAATACATTAAGTATCTAACAATGAACGGAGTCTGGCACACGTGAACAATCATTCCTTTCGAATGATAATACTTTAGCAGCACTTATACCCAGCTAGGCCTATTATACATGAAGAAATCTAAATTTGGAGCTTACTTCTAAGGCTAGCATATATTTTCAAATAAGACTATTATTAAGTCATTTATAAGGTCTATTGCCACCACAGCATACGCCATTAAGAGCTTAAATTTTCTCCACTATCTAGGGGTGGAAGATGAATGTTGTATGCTAATTTAAGACAGTTTTCCAATCAGTTTAAATTGTTTAGTTTTTGAGGTGTGAAACTCGAGCTCGCGAAATAATAGCTTCAGCTGTCAACTTAGCAAAGTTTCTTCTTAATTTGGTAGTAAATCTTATGTTAATAGTCTCTTCCATCATGATATGTGACTGTCACCAGGCGGAGTCAACCCTATATTAACTATGACTCATTCCTTAAAGTACGTTATTTAGATCAGTATATTTGGTTTCATCATTGACATTTTTAAAATAAATTTAAGAAACCAAAGGGCTGATCATAAGGATAAAGCAAAATCTCGTAGTTATCATTTATATTTTCCTGAAATAATTTTACTTGATCTGATTCTAGTCAAGAGCGCTTAAATCTATAAAAAAATTACGTTTAATTCTTCTTTCGCATTGTTCTCGATCGAGCTCAGTTCCAGTATCTAAAGGTGAGAAATGAGAACTTACATGATAAAAACCAAACATGCGTAAATATTTAACCACAGTTTGGTCCAGTTCATATAATTTTACCTGAAAGGACAATATTATTAAATATTTGTCAGGAGTTTCTATATAAAGAGAACGAAATATTTGTGGCATATAATTGTTTGCAAAATATACACAGCTTTCGGAAGTAACATTCTCTCAACTATGAAAGGTATTATTCAAATTCAAGTTGTCCGGAAAAAAAAAAACACGTAAAATAACGAATTGTACTTTTTTGCATGAGAAGTAATGTCGTAACCTGAAGACCTATTAGCTCACGTCAAATAACAAAACTATGAGATGACTAGCTGAAAATTGCAGTTTTGAACAACAACAGCCCTCATCATTCCTGCGAGATAAATTCGATAAACGATAGAAATTGCCGCTTAAATTATGAATAATTTGACCGTTTTAGATACTATCCATTATTTCATCTATTTGCCAGTCAAGACCGACTAACTTTGTTTAAAATTTCTCTTCTTAGATAAACAGTTTGTTGAGATGTTAGCTATTCTAACTTCTTTTATTAGAGAAACATGAAAAACTTCTGGCACAGTGCATAGAAAAAAAAAGTTAATTCTCTTCCGAGTTCCAATAACACTTTTATCACATTTGTTGGCGGATAAACCATGCACGCGACATTATATAATAACTGTTGCCGACAAGGCAATATTCCACACACATTCTACATTTATAAAACAGTTTGTTTGTTTGTAACTAAGCACAAAGCCACACAATGGCTATTTGTGCTCTGCCCACCACGAATATCGAAACCCAGTTTCTATCGTTGTAAGTCCACAGACGTACCGCTGTGCCACTGGAGAGCTTATAAAACAGAGAACCATATTACAAATTGATCACAAACACAAGCTAGAGAGATCATCTAAGATTATTTAAGGCGGAACTTATGTATTTTGACCAACTCTGTGAATCACAAATCCCTTTAAAAGAAATGTGTGTATTCCTATGTAACGTCTTGAATTGGATAAGTTTATGACTAAGTGAAAAATACTCTGCATAATATGGTAGATCTACACTAAAATAAACTTTCCAAATACAAATAGAACACTATAATTCTTTATGTATTTCTAACATAATGTATTGGTAATTATTTACTCTTAAGTGTAACTTGGAGCACAGTAAAATGTATGTAACTTACAGCATATTTTCTCTACGTATCATAAAGATATACTTGATATATAGAAAAATAGTATATTTTTAAGTACTCGTACTTACGTGTTATCTTTGCCTTTAGATACTACTTTACTAACCCAGAATAAAAGTCGAATGTATCCATGACTTCAATAAGGTTTTATTACAAGTACAAGGTTGATGAAGAGAAAATCGCGCACTTTGTTATCACCCCTTTCATAAAGTGTCCAAGTCAGTGCCAGCTATAACTAAATGATAACAACATTCAACTATTCGTAGATAAGAGTAGAAGCACTTGAGGATGTAAGCAAGAAGTTTTAATTTTTTTATTTATCGCGATTAAGTCTCTAACGAATATTCTGTCCCATCTATTTAGCCTACATTAAGATTGTTAGTTGGTTTATCGTTCATTTATTCTACCCCATATCTGTTAACCCATATACAACTGAACATGCAAGATCTTGCCAAGAAACGTGAATCCTACTTTGTAAAGTGTTGGAAAAAGAACCAGAATATATCGATATTATAAAAAATGGTTTAATTAATCTTTGTTAATACAGTGGTGATTCATTTCATCAGTTAGTTTATGACTTAAGAGTTTCAAGAAAATGGGAACACGTGGGACACTGACTTCGATTACACGTTAACAGAAACATTTGAAGGAAGATAAAAAAATTCCTTTACTTTTTTAATTACATTTTGTAAGCAGCTTGCAATAATGTTGCAGACTAATTGAGCGGAGTTAGAATTGAGTGAGCAACTTTATCAAAATATATTAAAACATATGTTTGTTTGTAGTTTCTAGGTTTGTAAGTCCGTAGACATACCGCTGTGCTACTGGGGAGCAAAACATATGTTTCTCTGACCTATAGTGAGGATTTGTGGAACAGAAAGTGAAAATATAAATACCCCTAAAAATGAACTGCAACTTAGTAACACATAAAATTTAACAAATTAAATCTTTTAAATTTGGCATTTGCTAGTTTTAATCTAACGTCACCTTAAACGACATATGGGCTGAAGGACAAGGCCAGAGTTTGTTAGTATGTTTGTTTGTTGTTGAACACAAAGCTACACAGTAGGCTACCTGTGCTTTGCCTACCGATTTTTAGTTTTATAACTACTCAGACGTATCGCTGAGTCAACGGAGAATGGGCAGGTAAGAAACCTCAAGATTTAAACATGGTCGTCATTAATTTAGAACTGCTGACCAGAAAGAAAACAATTAGTCAATAGTACCCGCCACCTACACGTGCTACTCTTTTGAAAAAGCGAAATTAACTGTGAGGGTTTTAACGTCCCTACAACGCGGCTCGAACCTTGAACTTTCCAATGGCACACTAGCCGCTAGGCCACGTCTGTCCCCTATCTTGGACTGTTATTGAATCAGGACTTAATAACATGGAATAAAAAAAATGACATCAATATTATGTAAACAAAATTTGAAGTACTTAAGTAAGTAAGTAGGAAGCTTACCAAGCAGTTATTTCTTGTTTTGTGTTTCGTTTGGGATTATTTTGTATATTTCAGAGGTGATAAGTAATTGTTATATAATATTAGGTATATTAACAGTTAATTTGAATGGCAGGAAAACGATGGATAAACAGAGAGTTTGACTGGTTATAGTTAAATAGATAGCTTAAAAAATAGATAATAAAGAGTAATAAACAAAGAAATGAAAAAGAAAAAAGTGAAACTGGAGAAGACAAAAGAAATCCAAAAGTTTTGTCATTTTTTTAAAACACGAAAGTGGAAAGATTGTTTCCTCTAGTTACTTAAATGGCAAATAGTGTACATTTAACGCTAAGTTTGATTTTACTGAAACAATTTCCTTTAATGTGGATTGATGAGCTAAGACTCACTCACTTAGAACTGCTTTGTGTCGATCTTTTCCTCTGGTTCTTTGCTTCAAAAATGTTATAAAGATAGAAGATTTTCTTTCGTAACAGTTTAAACAAGGATTGGTGTTCTGATGACCAGCCCTCTAGAATTGCAATAATTAAGCTTGATTATTATTATTATCACGACTGTGTCTGTATGTGTAACTAAAATTTAGTGAACCCTAAGTTTAGAGACGTAGATTTCAAGAGCTACCATTAAGCCAAATTATACTGTCTTGACCGAAATTAGTGAGATTTGTTTTATCAGGACTTTATCACTTATTGCTGGTTTCTTAGATTGTAAACTATCTAGACTTATTCTAGAGTCTGTAACAACGTTTATCTTCCATGATTATAATTATGATTCTAAGAGAAATATATCCAATTACAGTCTTGGTCAAATTGGTTCCACACTGTTCTATGTTGATGTTATTGTCTGCATACATCGAGCAGTTATTGAGTAAACGCAGGAGTAGTGAAAGAGAAGGCACCCCATTGTACTGTATCCAGAATCCTGAAACGTCATCGGACTACATTAAATGTTTTTCCAGGAAAGTCTACTGGTAGACACCGAAAAACTACAGCCATAAATGGCCTGTTTTAATTAAGCTAACACGTTAAGGTCGAAAGAAATCTTGCAATAATTTACGACAGGAATGGCGGGAACATATTCATTCCAGGGTATCCAGAAGACTAGTGAGTAGGAGACTAACCAAACAAAGTTATTTTGCAAGAAGAGCTATCTACAAACGGATATTAACCAAAATTCACCGCCGTCACCATGTTATTTGGGCAAGACAGTATGCCAATTTACAGTTAGGACACTGGCAACATGTCATATTTTCAAATGAGTCCTGTTTCTAGCTTGTTAAAGCTTGTTAAAGGTAGAATTCGTATTTGTCGTTTGCTTGGAGAACAGATGAGGGAACACTGTCTTTCCCACAGGAGGTAGTGTGGTACATGTTTGGGCAGCTTTTTATATATATGTTCTTTATATCCTCCAGGGGAACGTCAATTGCGCCACCTATAAGCATCACATGTAGACGATATTTCTGCCATATGCTAGGGATAGGTTTCGCAATTACTTTATGTTCCAGGATGACAATGTCACTGCCCACAGTGCACGTATTGTACAAGAATATCTTGACCAGGAAGACGTTACATTGTTGACATGGCCAACAAAGTCTCCAGATGGTAATTCCATTGAGAAATATTGGGAAGAATTGAGTGGGAAATTGCTAACCACGACCCTAAACTAGCTACTGTAGCTGCGTTGCAGCACCTTCTAGTGACAAGTTGGGATGAAATCACGATGGATTACATCAATAACCTCATCGACAGCATGATACGTCGCCTCGCAGAGGTTATTAGAGTACGAGGAGGACCAACCAAGTACTGAATATTTAATATGAACTGATAGAAGGTTACAGACATTAGTTATAATAATATTATGTTATAGTTTGTCATTATATATGTTTTGGTAAGGTTTTATTGTGATAGGTGAAATACTAAATTACACATCTTTCTGATAAAACTGTTTGCTGTTCTAATAAATCGTTCATGATTTTCATAGAACCTGTCTCTTTATACAAGTTACATATGTAGGTGTTTAATATAACACGCATTTTTCAGTTTGTTAGCGATAAGTGTATTTGTATTCCATCTTAATAATAATGGTCTTATTTATTACAAAATATACAAACTCTTTGGCCAAGACTGTAATTACTTGACGAAAGTAGAAGATAAATGTAGTTAAGGCTCAATATACTAAATAAGCAATGGTTAAATAACACTAAAAATAAAGCACTGGTATTATCTACCTCCTTTTTTAGAAAAGTTTCGTTACTGGTTTGGTGTGGATGACGTTTTTATAATTTGTAAGATTATTGTAAGACTATTGTTCATTAGGTTGTTTGTTTGTTTGATTTTGCGCAAAGCTTCACGGGGGTTACCTGCCCCAACTCTTCACTAATTTTGAAGTGATGGACTAGAGTGAAGGCAGTTAGTCAACATCACCCACCAAATAATGGGATTTAATCATCACTCTTATAACGCACCCATATATCCAAAGTAGTTACTGCCCCATAGCACGATAGATAAACATCAAGTTACTTACTCATGCATAGAAATATATACAAAGCTACTTAAAAGCAACACTAAAATCAGGAATTCGATTCCTCGCGGTAGGCACAGTAGATAGCCTAAAGTGGTTTTGCTCTAAAAGAAACAAAAAAAACATCAACAACAAATGTACAACAATTGGCCTGATTTTTACTTATTAAGCTACAATGTTCTTTCAAGCATTTTTAACCACAAACATTTGATCAAGTGGTTTGCCTCTCTTGAATGACATGCTTTCTGCAACAAACAAAAACCTTAACAATCAAACCTCTTCGAGAAAGTCAAGTTCAAAACCAATCAGGATGTTTTTCTAGAATAAGAAATAATGAAGAACTATAATTAAAGGGTAACGTGAAACGGTTCATTTCTGTTTGTTTCGAGTGTATGATAAATGAGTTTAGAAAATTCGACGATTTTAGTTCTATAAAGTGTTTCCAAATGATTGTTTGTTTGTTATTAATTTCGCGCAAAGCTACATGAGGGCTATCTGCGCTAGCCCTCCCTAATTTAGCAGTGTAAGACTAGAGGGAAGGCAGCTACTCATCACCACGCACCGCCAACTCTTGGGCTACTCTTTTACCAACGAATTGTGGGATTGACCGTCACATTATAACGCCTCCACGGCTGAAAGGGCGAGCATGCTTGATGTGACGGGGATTCGAACCCACGACCCGCAGATTACGAGTTGAGCGCCCTAACCACCTGGCCATGACGGGCCATTTTCCAAATGAACATAGCATATTTAGCTAGGCCTAACGTAGTAGATCAAAAATAACTTTTTTTGTTGTTGAAAATACTTTTTATTCATTCTTTCGTAATTTTCTAAAATAAGGATTTTTTCCCTCTCTTTAAGCAGTGTTGGGTTGTAATTATTTTAGTATTAAAGTATTTTCTCAAAACGCTATTGAACAATTTTTCATGGATACGTGTCATTGTCTATAGTGGCATCTCTCTTTTTTTTTTTTGTACATACCTGTATTTTTGTAAGCTATGTTTTTAATTTTATACTTTGTTCGTTAGCTAGAAAGAGCTGGAAATCATAATGATGACGTTAAATTAGGCCTAGAAAGTTCTAAAGATTTGACGTCAAGATTCTAGTACATTCGAGAGTAAATTGTAAATACTGAGTCAACCAAGCATGAAGAAGATAGTAGAAAGTTAAGAATATAGAGAGCTGTTTTTTAACTGGTTGAGTGAATTAGTCAGTGTTGTTGTTGTTTTGGAATTGTGTTAACTATAGCGCATATTGAGTTGTACAAGTAAGTTGATTATTTTTAGATCAGTGTAGTACAGTTGGCGTCATTTGCAAATTTAGGCCTACTACAAGTTATAAAGCATACAAGCCAACATTAAACAAAAAATGTAGGAATTTGTTATCGTTAAGTGGACTGGACGTTGAATTATTTTCACCAGATAACTTAAAAGAACCTGTCAACAAAAATACAACGTTACAATATACCTTTATAGGGTATATCCTGTATCCTATAATCACGAGTAACTTATTGCGACTGAATGAAAAGCAGGTACAACTAAATAACATAACACTGGAAATCTCAAAATTTCCAGGAAACATTAATCTTCAATTTTTTTAATTGAAAAAAAATAGGAATTTTTAACAACATCGAGAACGTCAGTACCAGGAGACGGGGAGAGGATTAGCATTTATAAAGAATATATTTTCTGATTTGTACTTTTATGTTCTTTAGTAAATCTTATTATTGAACATAGTCTATATACATATATATATATATTATTGTGTATCGCAATACTTCCAAAGACTACTGCACATTGAACGTTTATTATTCGAATAAAAAGTTTATAAATGCACATTATATGATAAAACTGAAACCGTGTAGAACTGAGAACCGCTGATTTTAATATTATTAATATCTCTCAATAGGCAAGTTACAAGGAAATCCACTCAAAAGAGTTTTACATATATTATTAGATATGGAAGTTTGTCTGGCCTAATGTTTGTTTATACATGCATCTTTATAGTGTTTGTGTTTTTCAGTTTATTCGTGATGTAAATATTGGAATAAACAGAGTTTCGTAAAACATCATAAACTTATATAGTATTTCTTTTGTCATTCTTGCCTAGAAGTAAGATTTGTCAGACTTGTTCCCCTCCCCCATCCACATATATTCAAATGACCTTCTTGAATACACTTTTAAGTTCGAGTGTGCAAGTTGTTGAGAACGTTATTCACTAGTAGAATGAACGAAATTAAAAATATGGATAGTCTATCATCTGAAATCAATGATTTTTTTCCCGTTTTCTTATGTGCATCAATATTTTCTTTGTTACAAAGTAATATTTCAATTGATTGGAATGTATGTTTTCACGTGATTTGAACCATAAGAAGCATCCTGTTCCAAAACTTCACACATTTTCAAATAATTCGGGTAGAAGTGGTTTTATCTTCGAAGCTCATGTTGCTATCGTATAAGTGACATTACTACTGACGCTATGCTGTGAAAGCTCTATCGGTCAATAAAAAAAAATACAAATTGTTTCCTGAACTTACATGTATTTTCTTCACATAGCTCACTTCAAATTGTTTAACTAGAAATAAAAAGCAGTCTTGCTCAAATATTTCGAGTTTGAAATTTATTCTGACTTTCTTGTTTCACCAGGCGCCGATTTTATTGGTAATTTCATTCTTTAGTCATAAATACTGATAAAAAGAGACGACCACTTTACACTCTGTGTTTTCCTGTCAGAATAATGAGTGACTATTTTATCTTTCTCTCTCTCTCTCACTCTCTCTCTCTCTGTATATATATATATATACCTGTCACCGAACTAGAGGTACAAGTACATAAAATGATCATATGTATATATGTATGTCTGTGTGTGTGTATATATATATATAGAGAGAGAGAGAGAGTGAGAGAGAAAGCTGTTCGTATAGTTGATGTGCAATTCGAGGAAACTGAAATATATTTTTTGTTAGTCCAACCTTTGACTGAGAAAACTTAAAAGGAAACTAAAACAAAACTTATAACGCGTTTCTTTATTGTAGCTAAATTCTCGTGTTCTCTACGTACTAGAATAAAGTAGCTTTAATGAGTATTCCTTTGATAGCTGTGTAAATGGTCATGTATTATTTCACTACAATCTTTTTCCGGAAGTACTTTTCGAGATGACTATCAGAGGTTTTAATGAAACAATCGACTAATTCAATTGTGTTATTTTTGTTTAAAAAAGCCTTACTTATAAATTACAAATTATAAAAGTTACTCTTTCAAGGATGTGTTGTTTTGGTAGTTGTACTGCCCTTCGTAGTTGTTTATCTCAAGTTCTCGTAGAAATACCTTAATTGCATCAGTACCTCTTTACTTAATATGGTTCTAAATGTCAAAATGACTAGAAATGAAATTTGATAATTGTCAATTACTTTGAGCGATAAACTATATATAAATATCATCCTTATATACATATTTACCCCTGGTGGCTTAGCGTTAAGCACTAAAATGTAGGGCTTGATCCATCCACACCAGTATAATACCTGTACAAGTACAGGCAGTCATACTTTTCCAAGCAACGGTATTTTAAATGCACTCATGGTTTCCAAGAGAGAAATACCACGTGAAAAACGTGTAAAAACCAAAGTTTTGGCTGGTGAAGGCTATTCTATTGCGATTTATTGAGGAAAAAGTTCATGTTTTAGTAGGAGTTGTATAGAAACTATGAATACGGTACGTTGAATTATTACTGCTGGTAATAGAAGTGGTTGATGTAGGGGAAAAAACATCCAAAAGTGATGTTTAGTCACGATTTACTTGATACACGTGATATAACTTTCATTATAGAAAGTTCCCAATGACTTAACATAAGTATAGGTGTGATTGTTAATTCCAGAATAGTGTAATACATATTAGCAGGAAGTGTCCTGAATGGATACGTAGCTGCTCAAAAACCACTGCCTAGGAAGGACAACCAAATCAAAACTGCTGAATTGGGCATCAGACTTTAAAAAACTATATGAGCAAAGCCAGACGAAAGTGCTATTTACATATTAATCCAAGTTTAAATTGTTTGGCAACAATTACCAATAGTTTGTTTGATGCCAGAGAAAAGAATGATATCACAGTTAATGTACAACATTCAAAGTGGAGCATGCCTGGGAAACAATACAAGTGTGGACTACATCATATTTATGCTTGGGGAACAATATAAGTATAGGATGTGTCTTAATTAATGATGAACGAAAAATCGATGGCATCTTGACTGCCGACTTGTACAATCTGATTCTTATCCATCATGTGATACCCTCAGGAACATCATCTGTTTGAAAGGGGTTCAGTTTAAAAACTTGGTGATCTCAAGCACGAAACAAATATGATGAAACGATATTTAGATGAAAGCGCAGGCCAATGGAACACACATAACCACGGCTAACAATGTCCCGATATGAATGGTTTAAGGCTGCATGGGTTTATATGGAAACTGAGTACATCAAACAACTTGGTTGAATGGTAAGGTATAATGCATTATATTTGTAAATGTGTTTTAAATATACGTTGATAAATGTACAGAAGTATAAAAGCAAGGTATACTGGCCTGTTAAGGTAAATACAAAATGCTAGTAGATTGTACAACTTGTTTGCCTTTCTTTTCTATTTTCTGTAATAATGTATTGTAAGGATAATATGACGACTTATTTGTAACTGTTTATTGTTTGTATGTGTATCATCTGTGCAATTCCATAAATATTTCCATTACTATATATATAAGCGTTGTTTTTAATGGAATCGTAGTTTAATCACCTTAAAGTGATAATCCAAAATCCGGATGAACTTTGTTTTTACTTATGATAAATTTTGAAACTCACTGCATTACAAAAAAAACAAAAACGTTAAACTATTAGAGCAGACTATAACTTGTTATGCACATAAATTCGCCTGTTATTCCGGCCTTTTGACTTAAGAAAAAATTTAATCAAATTCTAGATATTCAGTGTTGAGAACACCGTCGAGATATAATACATATCAATATATATAAGATATTTTATTTGTATTGTTAGAGGGACACTACCTGAATTCAAAAAACAATTTCGTAACTAAATACCAAACATGGAAATTTAATTACAAACATGTGTGGGCTCCTCCTCCACGCACATCTGTTAATGTTTCTTCTACTCATATAACCAAGTGATGGGCTTCTCTTTCACGCAACAACTGTTAATTCATTTTAAATCTGTGCCAGATGGATGACTTATTTTTTACACACCTGCTCATGTTCTCAGGCATTTATACCAGTACCGGTGGTAATGCTTGCCTTCATGTAAGTTTTGTTAATCTTTCCTAGGTCTGTGCGTGTGTCAGGTTGTTGGTTTCTCATTTAGGCTACAATATCAACTATTGTTGAGTCTTTATGGTGAGATATGGACTTCTTCATGTTTACTATTATTGTTTGTTTGTTGTGATTGTTTTTGATATTATTTAAAAGTTACACAAGAGTTATCTGCGCTAGCCGGCCCTACTTTGGAACTGATATACTAGGCGGAAAGTACCTAGTCATCAGCACCCGCCGCCAATTCTTGGGCTACTCTAATGGAATAGTGGGATTTAATTGTGTGACGGATTTATTATTATATATTTGTTTTAATATCGATGTTTGTTTAAATTAAATTTATATTTAGAAATGTTCATAACTTATACTGTTAAATATGTATTGCGAAACTCCCGCCTATTCTCTAAACTTGTAGAAGATTCCCAAGTCTAGGAATCAACAATATATGTGTGTCCGTAAACGCTAGTATTAACGTCAGTATTGTTACATAACTGAAATTTCGAGAAACTCTCCACACGCTTATAAATATGACCAACGCGACGCGCCAAAAACAAGTATATATTATTTATTTGCTAAAGTTGGTGTACTATAAACTTCGGAGGCCATACCTGTGATTGTTATAATGCATATTAATCGGAAAACGTAAGATATTTACCAGGAACATTTATAAATTTCGAACATTACAAACCATTTAACTTCAGTGAATTCACATCAAACATGGGTAATATTTTACGAAAACATTACCAAACTTCATCGGTGGGAAAAAATCGGCGTGTAA
>NW_013666820.1:169968-175803 GCF_000517525.1 Limulus polyphemus
AGTTTTGTAATCCTTTCAGTAATGTATTGTATTTAATGTATCGTTCTCAGTGTATATATATATATATATATATATATATAATATCTTAGTTAAAATTGTCTAACAACAATTTTTAATTCTCTAAGGAGGGAGTTCTGACGGATTTATTATTATACATTTATTTTAATATCGATGTTTGTTTAAATTAAATTTATATTTAGAAATGTACATAACTTATACTATTAAATATGTATTGCGAAACTCCCGCCTATTCTTTAAAGTTGTAGAAGATTCTCAAGTGTAGTAATCAACAATATATGTTTGTACGTAAACGCTAGTGTTAGCTTCAGTATTATTACATAACTGAAATTTCGAGATACTCTCCACGCGACTTCAAGTATAACCAACACGACGCGCCAAAAACAGTATCTATTATTTGTTTGCTATAATTGGTATACTATAAACCTCGGAAGCTATACCTGTGATTGTGATTAACGCTTATTAATCGAGACACTTCAGATATTTGACTAGGAACATTTATAAATTTCGAACATTACAAACCATTTAACTTCAGTGAATTCACATCGGGCATTAGTACTTTTACGAAAATATTACTCAACTTTATCGGTGGGAAATAATCGGCGTGTGATGAATGAAGACCACAGAGCTAGATAGCTCCCTATTAAGTGAATTGTACCTACGTCAACTCGAAATTAACTCGCTCATCGTGAATCCTCGATAAGATATTAAGGAAGTTCCAGACTAGAAAAAAAGACTTTATATTGCTTGTAAGTTTGTAAAACTTTTGTATATAAATCATTCTTTGTAATAAATATTATTGTAAATCGTATTATTGGTTGTATACTAAAATATATTTGTATTAAAAAAGAAAACTGTGTGTATCCATCTTGTTGGCAAATATCATAAATTGGATACATATCGGCATTTATTTAACTACTAAATCTAAGTTACAATTTAACCCAGTTTTAGGCTATTTAAAATTTTAATACGTAATAACTGTCACTTTTAAAACGCACCAACGAACCCAAAGATCCAAACGCAATTTCATATTAACGAAACGCGAATTATGGACCCTCGGGTTCAGAGTCTGGCAAAATAACCACTTCGTCACGCCCAGCCCAGGTATCTATTAATCTTTCCTGGTTGTATGTGACACATGATGGGTTTTTGCTTCATGATACAATAGTTAATGCTTTCTGAATCCATTGATACTAACTTCAGATTCGAGCAAGCTACCCACTCAAAAAAAAAAAATAACCCCGTAATAAACCGTCCAGCAGATTAAATATGCTGTTCCTATGTTCTTACTTGTAATTATATGAATGCATTGTTTCATCATTTAGAGACACCCGCCGTTAACGATATTTTCGGCCGTAAACCCAATAATATCTTACGAGGTTCAGCCGGCTTAATGGATAGTCCTAAATCCATATACTAAGGTCACAATGCAAAATAATATCTGTAATAAAAATTGATTAACAAAACATAAAATAATAAAACTAGATACATTAAACATTCTATCGAATAGTGTTAATGAAAGTAACATCAAGAACACGAATGGAGTACGCCTCATTTATGGAACACATACAAATACTAGTCGTTAATTTCAAGTACTGTCGTAGATTTAATGTTCCTTGAACAACTCTAAATCAGATTAACTTTGTATAAGCAAAACTTTCCACAATCCTTCTAAAAACGTCTTATGACCAATGAAAACCTATTAAACGTTTCCAACAATGTAATTTTAAAGGAACCCAACATCCAAGATAAATTGCTACGACACATGTTAATGTTTTAATGTAGAGTCATGTAGTAGGACAGTACCAATAGTACAGCAAAATACTATTGTTTATGCAAATACAAAATAATAATAAGTAAAAAATTATATTAATAACTAAATAGCACAATAAATAGCTAAAATATAGGTACTTCAGTTAAAATATAACCATGTTAAATACAATAAAATGAAAAATATTAGATTAAACATGCTCTGAGATGTGTCTAACACAACGAATCTGACCCAAATCAACTTCTTTTATTTAACAAAATACATGGGCGGACAACAGAAAGTAATAAGATAAAAGATAAAAACCGTCAAAGTGAAAATGAGCCTATCTTAAAGATAAATAACAGTCAAAGTGGAAATGAACTTACTTATCTTAAAGATAAAAACAATGAAAATTAACCTATCTTAAGGATAAAAAACAGTTACAGTGAAAATGGACCTATCTTAAAGATATAAAAACAGGCAAAGTGGAAATTAACTTACTCATCTTAAAGATAAACAATGAAAATGAACCTATCTTAAGGATAAAAAACAGTCAAAGTGAAAATGAACCTATCTGAAAGATAAAAACGGACAAAGTAAAAATGAACCTATGTTAAAGTTAAAAACCGTCAAAGTAAAAATTAACCTATCTTAAGGATAAAAAAATATGCACTCTGTAGCCTACAGAAAAGCATGACACATGAATTTCAAATGCAAGAAAAAATAATATTTGTTACTCTTAATTTTGGTTTTATTTATTCTTCAAACAGAACACTTTCGGGGACCCTTTGGAAGTACCTCTATAAATTCTTCCTGCTCCTGTGCACTACCTGCTCAGCTTCTTTCTAATGAAATATTATGGTATACGTAGAGATGAAATACTTTTGAAAGAACAGATCCAGATAACACATAACGAGAAGAAAATGCAGGTTAGCTACATATCCAGTAATTTGAAAACCATTCAATAAATTCGTGGTTAATATATTTTTTTCTTGTGCACATTGTACTACAGTAAGTACAACAGTGGAGATTTTTTGTTTTGTTTTTCTGAGAGCAAATTGGTTACTTTAAACCTTTACCTTTAACATTCTGGCTAACGTGTGGACTCCTGTTACTCAACAACTTTCATACTTTTCCAATTTAAAATATCGTATTTCACGTGAGGCACAAATCTCGATCCGGTTCTTCCTATTTCTAAAATGATTCGTCTGCGCTTGTCTCAGATAGACAATAAGAAGAATTGTCTGCATTTTAATTATTATAAAAAATCAGTAAGTTCAAACTAAACATCTATTAAAGATAGGAAAGATATTGTGAGGTTGATACAAGTATTTGGCGAAAAAGAGTTGATACAAGTGTCTGGTGATCAAAGAAGTAAAATCTCTTAAGGGCAGGAAAGAAATTGTTGGGTTTATCCAGTTGTCTGGTGGCAACTGAAGTAAAGTTATTAAGGACAGGAAAACTATTTTCGGATTAATACAAAGGCGGTACATTAAAAACGGGAAAGACCTTGTTGGTTTGATACAGTTGTCTGGTGAGCATTGAAGTGACGTTAAGCCTGGAGTGGGAAAAGGACATTCAGTCAATCATTTTACGAAAACGAGTCAATATGATTATGTAAGCTATTTAATTGTTCTTTCTGTAGCTTTATATGGAATAATGCGAATGAAAATATATATGCAGCAAAAAACAACAAATACCAAACGTTAACAATTAATTGATTACCGTTGTCATAAAAAGTACTGTTACAACAGCGGAAGTCACGTGACGCTGGTAACACCTGATGAGTATCTAGAAGATGCACGAAGTGGCGAGTGCAATCTAGATGTGCGCTTTTATAGTATATAAGGCCGGCAAATAAAGTGACGGCAATAATGGTTGGAGACGGCTTGAATGGGTAATGAAGAAAAACTTTAATATAAGTTTAACATAACTGCTATTAAAACGATTCTTTAACAATACAAAATGGCAAGTGAGCAAAATAGTACATACTTTTTAATGATTTCTTTCACCATTAGTTAAAAAATTAACAATTAATTGATCTATCTTAACGAGTCCTTTTCGCATACTGAATGTCCTTTTTGCATTCTAGGTCAACCCATGGAGTAAAACTATTAAGGACAGGAAAAATCTTTTAGAACTCATAAAGACTGGCGACAAAGGCAGTATATTAAAAATGGGAAAGATATTCTTGATTTAATACAACTGTTTGACAACAAAGGCAGTACATTAAAAACGGGTATGTCTGTGCATTTACAACGCTAGAAACCGGTTTTCGATACCCGTCTTGGTGGACAGAGCACAGATAGCCCATTATATAGCTTTGTGCTTAATTCCAAACAAACAAGTCCCCAGTAGGGCATGTAATATAACATTTCCCACAAATACAACAATTTGGTTTAATACATAGAAAAATACCTTCATCATATTTATTGGCCTTATTTCTCTGATTTAAGACAGCATTAAATATTTGGGTTGTTTTGGTGATAATATGATTTAATTGATATTTTAAACCTTCGGTACTTGGTGAAACTCCATAATTACAGAACTGGGGAAAAAACATAGACAATAGTACGTTTCACAAACACTTCATATTAATTTCCTTTTTAATTTTAGCTATGTTAAAACCTCGATCTATTATATTTTCTGAATAATGATACTTCCTAAAGTAAAATTTGAATTCTACCCGTCTGTGTGGTTAAACCTCCGTGTTAGAAACAATAGAAAATATTCTTTGAACTAGGCAAAGTGGAATATTCAATTTCCCTGAAAGGGGGCCGAAGGCTGCCTGGAGGGGACACCTGTTTTAACCAATCACACCCCTATAATGTAGTGTGTTGTTTGTCAGTCAGTCAGAAGAAACTCAAATGACGTCACTTTAGGGATGCTTAACATTGCAATTTGTACTGTCGTGACGTCAGTAAACGTTTGCATACCTTTAATCACGAGAAGAATTATGCACTCTGTATGCTACAACACAGCGTGACGTATGAACTTCAAAAGCAAGAAATAAGAATATTTGATACTCTTCATTTTGGTTTTATTTACTCTTGAAACAGAACACTTTCGGAGACTCTGCGAAAGTACATCTAGTTTAGTATATATATATTATTAACAAGAAAAGATTCAAGATTTGGTTTCATTATTAAACTGTGCACTTTAATATAGATAATGCATTTTGTTCACGTCGTTCTTTACTCTTTTTCAAACCTTATATATTTTCGATATCGTATTTCACGTAAGGCACAAATCTCGATTCGGTTCTTCCAATTTCTATAATGATTCGTCTGCGCATGTCCGAAATAGACGCTAAAAAGAATTTTGCAGACACTGACACCAACTACTTTCATTCTCTGTAAATGATGTTGTATATAATTCACTTTTTAATGATTTTCTGAAAATATTTCGTACTCAGCTTATATCATCAACAAACAGGTGTTTCCAGGTGTGTCGTGGTGGTTAGGGCGCTCGACTCGCATTCCCTGCGTCGCGGGTTAGAATCTTGTCACCGAACATCGTCGCCTTTTGAGCCACGGAGTTGTTATAAATGTAGTTATTAAATACGCTTTAAGTTTTATATTAGACTTTTGCGAACAACAATATCAGATAAAAGTTTTAACTACTGCACTTCATTCCAACATACTAAAACCATAGATAGCTATGTCCGAAATCATAGAAAATAAATGTTACACTAACAGAATAATAACATCAGTTATAACGTAGGTATTAAGTTGATATGGATAATACGTGTGATGGACGTATTATTATATATTCATTTTAATATCAATGTTTGCTTAAATTAAGTTTATATTTACAAATGTACATAACTTATACTGTTAAATATGTATTGCGAAACACCAGCCTATTCTCTAAAGTTGTAGAAGATTCTCTAGGGTAAGAATCAACAATATATGTGTGTACGTAAACGCTAATGTTAGCGTCAGTATTGTTACATAAACTGAAATTTCGAGAAACTCTCCACACGCCTACAAGTATAACCAACGCGACGCGCCAAAAAAAGAATATCTTTTATTGGGTTGCTGTAATTGGTGTGCTATAAACTTCGT
>NW_013666820.1:176265-184056 GCF_000517525.1 Limulus polyphemus
GAACTTCAGATATATTGATCAGGAACGTTTATAAATTTCGAACATTACAAATCATTCATCTTCAGTGGATTCACATCGGACATTAGTACTTTTACGAAAACATTACCTAAAGTCACCGGTAGGAAAAATCGGCATGTGATCAGTGAATTTCACAGAGCTAGCTAGTTCCCTATTAAGTGAATTGTACCTACATCAACTCGAAATTAACACACTCATTGTGAACTCTCGATAAGACATCAAGGAAGTTCGAGACTAGAAAGAAGACTTTATATTGCTTGTAAGTTTGTAAAACAGTTGTATATAAATCTTGTTTGTAATAACTATTTGTATTAACTGTTACTGTAAATTGTATTGTTGTTTATATATTAAAACATTTGTATTAAAAAAGAAACTGCGTGTATCAGTCTTGTTGGCATATATCATAAATTGGATACATACAACCAAATCTAAATTATAATTTAACTCAATTTCAGGCTATTTGAAATTCCAATACGTAACATATAACATACGGTATACCATGTAAACACCATATACATTAACTGATCGTTTTCATTTACGTACTTTGCTTACTATATATTTTTTAAACTACCCTATTGCCCCTAATTATCGCCCCTATATTTTTATAAAGCTTATCTTGTGTGACACCAATAGTAATGCAACACATAACCCACTTTTATTACCAAAATTTTGATTTGAAAAAAAAAGAGAAGAAAAACACACACATACACATATTTATTAGCATTGAAATTTTAAAAATCACATGTGAAAAATAGAATCCGGAACTGCACAAATACTATAAATAGCGCCCTCCCTTTTTGCAGTTTGTAACACCCCCGAGGGCGTTAATTAGGGGCAATACAGTATATATAATTTCGAGTACAAGCTGAAAGGCTTTGATTTCACTGAACTGAAAATACGCTCTCTGTCAACTTTCTTGAAAATCACTTGGCTCTGAATTAATTAAAAAGTTAATTATAAATGAGGCTAAGAACAATCTTTGATCTATTTTTAATATTGCATAGTAGGAGTGACTTAGTGGTTAGCATGCCGAACAACAGTTCTCGGGATCTATGTCACATTCTTTTGCCATGTAAACACACTCCGCAGTTTGGGGACGTGTGTGCGCTATAAGAGTTATTGTCAAATTCCGCTATTCGGTCAGACAAATGTAGCCAAATAGGTGAGGTGGATACTGTAGACTAGCTACCTAACACTTGAAGGTTAGGAATGGTTATGCGTAGATAGTCCTCCTGAAGGATTACGCGAAGATTCTACAAAAAACAACAACAACAAAACACACACACACAACAGAAAACAAAACTCATAGTACGACACGTTAACTACTTGACCCTGTCCGCCCATTTAGACTCTATAGTTGACCACGTGACGAACTACGTAATTCAACATACCAGTTCAAGCCTACAGAAGTGAAAGTTACAAACAACGTCTATAATTACATTTTTATGAAAGTAAAACAGATCTACAATGGTATTTTGTTTTAAACTACGTGCATGCGGTGCAAGAATTGAACACCATTTCCTTTGGCAGGTTAACATAATGTAGTAATACTTAAATTTTTGGCTAAGAATGAAATAAGTCTGTAGCCTCCTTTGGCTCAGCGGTAAATCTGAGGGCTTATAACGCTAAAAATCGTGTTTCGATACTCGAAGTGATACAACATTGGTAACCCATTGCGTAACTTTGTCTCTAATAATAAACAAAGATACGTTAGTCTGAAAAACTAAATATTATATTGCAATAAAAGACAAATAATTTCAGATTAGTTGTCTTAAAATTTTTATAATGGTTATACAATCTCTAACTTTAAAATGGTATGATCGTTAAAATCTTGAAATGCTCGATTAAATCTTTAACCGAGCCACTAAGTGGCTCAGCGGTAAGTCTGAAGGCTTATAACTAGGGGTGTGGCGATACAGCAATACGATACGAGTATCGTATCATGAAGCCGTGATACGATTGTATCGATACATTGTCCGATAAGATACGATTTATGTATCTTCATGAAACTTGACAAGCTTTCAGCAAATATTATAAGTCTTTTATGCAGTAAAAATCAGAATTTCTAATAAAGTATTTTTGCTAAAAAATAACGTTTTAATATATGGAATCAAAGTCATCACTGCTCCGAATGTAAAGCGATTTTCATGTTAAGATTAAACATTCTTTTATCCATCTAAAAATTAAAAAATTTCCTTTGTGTAATCTCTAGAATCTCCGAAATAAATTTCCAACTTTTTTCGATAAATCTTCATATTTTATCTGCTATATTCACTATCCTAATTTTATGTGAAGTCGGTCAGTTTGACCAGCCTCGTAACCACCATAAAAATACAAGATAAATAAAAACTGTCCTTTTTCTCTTTCTGGAATTAATTCAAATTATAGCAGGAATCTACATTTGCTTACACTAAATAACTTAAAGTCTTAACATTATACATCCGTTTCTAATTAAATATTATTATTAAGACTGTCAAACCTTGTAACAAACCGTTGGTAAAACTTTTGTATCTAGGTACGTATCGTATCAACCCTACTTACAACGCTAAAAGTCTGGGTCTCGATAGCTGTAGTGGGCACAGCACAGATAGTCTATTGTGTAAATTTGTGCCTAACAATTGATACACAGATTTTTTAATTCTAATTATAATTACAAATTTAATTATAAGAGCTTAGTTTAATGTCTTATATATATATATTGCTGATTAGTAAGTTATATTGTGCAAAAACTTTACCCGGTGAAAAAAAGAAAGAAAAATAAGCTTCGTGTTAGACACAACACTTATCTTCACAAAACCAAACTTGGTCTCTCAAAAACATAAAGAAAAACAATCATTTAGCTTACGAGCCTTTCTAAGCACTTTGGTAAACGGATTTTTGAACCACCAAGCTGTTTGGTTCATAGAACAAATACTGGCGAAACGTAATCCGCTTCAAGTTATTACGTGTGGTGAAAACTCGAAACGGCAGATAAGAATGGTTTTTCAACACTACATTCTTAACTGGCCCAGTACAGGTTTTCAATAACAAGAGTGCGTGATGGCATTTTATGCACGCATTATCTGTTATGTATAGGTTTCTGCTGCTGAAAAAGCTCATTACTCAATGCCATACAAATTAAATATCTCATGAAGGAGAAGTATAATTAAAGTTTCAAATATGCTCTGATGTTAATGTGGCTCATTTAGATAGATAAGCCCTAGTTTCGCTCGACATACCACGTAATTCGCAGCATGTAAGTTGTTTCTAGACTTAAACACAAAGCTGTACAATGGGTTATCTACATAGTGCCCATTGCAGGGATTCAATACCGAATTTTGGCGTTATAAGCCCTTAACCTTATCGTTGAGCCCCCATGATATGCACGAAATATAGTGTTTTAGAAATGTTATTATATAATTTGAAAAAAATAACGATTAAATATTTAGTAATAATTGCCGTATTTTGGGGTGTTTTTTTTTCTTGTTGATGTTCAGAGCTATGCAGCATCTAGTTGGTTAGTTTTATAAATGTTCATTTTCTAATTCAGTCTTTCTGAGAAGCTTGGCACACATGTTGCAAACGAAAAGTTGTGTTCCACTCGAAAAACACACGTACTTACATATCTATTGATCAGAAAGTCATAAAGCTATATGTATGTAATGTGCTTGAAATATATATTTGCACTTTTAAGTGATTGTAATATAATTTACCCGTTTTCTTTTTAACTGTCTAGGGATACGGGTGAGAAGATAATATACAACTAGATGATGAGTGCTGAGGCATTAGTGTCAACTACAGAAACCGTCCTTCTATTGTTTAATCTTTCTTTTTTCCTGTGATATTTTATATATCAATGTGGAAAGGAAAGCTGTTCGTTGTTCATTTTATATCTGGAAACTTGTGTCTTGTTTTAACTTTTTTCGAATCTTTGTGGTCAAAGCTTTATTCGAGCAAGCTCATTAGATTTTTGTTTGTTTACTTTTAAGTACAAAGCTACACAATGAGTTATTTATGCTGTACCCACCACGGGTATTGAAATCCGATTTTTGGTGTTATAAGTCCAGAGACTTACCGCTAAGCCTTTGGGGCTAATTTCATTAGAACGTTATGTACAATAAACTCAAAACTTCATTCATATTACAAATCAAACTATTTTTGTGAATTGATATTAACAATATCAGTATTATTCAGAAAATTAAAAAACCTGACATCTATAAAAAACAGATTTGATATCCTGATATGATACGGAAAAAATTAAATCTGGTTTCATTTAATCGACTTACAATAAATGACAGGGGGAAATATAACAACAAACTAGACAATGTAAATTAAAGGAAATACAAAACCAACAAGTTCAGAGTACTTCAAAGTGTAAAACATATGAAAATTCCCTTACGTACCTTGTATTGTATTTTATTGTTTCTATGTTATTGTTGGTTTGTTTTTTGTTGTTGTTGTTCGATGATGTTCAATCCTCAGTTAAACTGTTACACTCTTTATTTCCCGTGATTCATGATCGCCATTTCGTCAGTTACGTGTACATTGTTAAATAAACAACAACAACAAAGTTGGCACAAATAATGTCAACACAGGTATTCATATGAGGTTTATTACAATTATTCTGAATATTATATACTGGTATGAAGAGTCCCATACATAGTAAAGAACTGGTTAAGACGCAGAGGTATCTTCAAATTAGGAAAAGTAAAAACAGATGATATTAATAAACTTAAAAGGAGTGGAATGAATACGCTGAATGTTCCAAAATTGGCATATCTTTGGAAACAAAACATAATAATATATCGTTGATATATTCTAAACCGATTCTTGTTTTAGAATATACTTTTACAAAAAGTAAATGATGAAATAGTATTATAATTTGTTTATTAAAACTTAATATTTTATCACAGTAATAGCTGAACATAAATTATATTTTTTTACACAAAAAACTGTATGAAACAGAAAGAAGAAAAAGAATATAAAATGCTGCATGTGATGAAAATATCTGTTAAGATAATTGTTATCACCACACAAGAAAACAACTAGTTTACCACAACTAGATTGAAGGGTGTGAAATTTCAGTAACAGAGTATGACTGACAAGAAGCATGCTACTGGAGTAGTTTGGCTTATCAGTAAAGAACTGGAAAGACAGTACGTACCAATTAATCTGAAAATTAAGTAAAGCTATGGAAAGACGCATGACCTGCAAAATTCTTTTGAAGAGTATGTGCAGTCTCACAGACACCTGAACAAATCTATCTGAAGTGTGTGAACAGTTTTACATGCTGAAGAAGAACTGGAAAAACCCATACAACACTGGAGAACTGGTAAGACGTATACCACAATCAGTCTGAAGAGTATGTCAAGTTTCACACATCGGTGAATATTCGTCAGGACGTATATCACAGTTAGACTGAAAAGTATGTGCAATTTCACACATCAGTAAAGGATCGGCAAGATGTATACCACAATTAGCAAGAGTATGTGAAGTTTCACACATTATTAAAAAGTTGGCAAGACGTATACCAAAATAAGACTAAAAAATATGTGCAATTTCACACACCAGTAAAGAATCAGCAAGACATATACCACAATTAGTTTTAAGCGTATTTGAAGTTTCATACACAAAAGAAGAACTGAAAAACGTTTACCACAATTAATCTGAAAAATATGTACAGTTTAACATGTACACCTGGATAGAACAAGCAAGATACACACCACACTTTGTCTGAAAGACATGTGTATTTTTATATACAGTTATTCTTAATTATATCTACATTTTCACATAACCAAACGATTTATCACAACTATTCTGGAGTATATGAGCATATTCACACACACACCAGAGAAAAAGTTGAGAAGTATCACACCACAATTAGTGTGAAGATAACTACTATCTCAGTGAAATTTCATATACAGAAGAATAATTAACATTATATATGTATATATATATACTATACTTGTAGACACGAAACTGAATTAAATGTATTTGAATGTAAGCTGCCTACCGTAGAAATAACACAAGATACAAAGGACTTTAGCTCTAAAGAATTTTCTGTTGAGAAAAGTTCCAAGATCTATAAAACTTTACGAACGTAACACGAGTACATTCTGTACAGTGTCTACTGTTCTGTATTTTCCAATTACGTATGATACGTGATCACCGCGGTACATTAGAAATATTACAGAAATCCATTGTTCGTACGATACAGTGTTTTAATCCACAAAAGTACGTTTTCCTTATTGTTCGTTATTTCCGTAGAATACAATGCAAGAACTAGCTTTGTAAGTTCAATTTTTTAAACAAAAACAGTATTGGTTTCACCAAAGAAACGGTCATGCGCTCTTGAAATTACTTGAAACGTGGATGTTTATATTATAATATTCTTATAATACACTAGCAACGTATTTCGCACAAATTTAATCCTAATGTTTTTCAGAATATACTACAAAGAAACTTGTATAAACAAATATGCCATAGATAAGGCTACAAAATCACAATTCCAACATTTTTTCTTCTCTTGATAGTAAATACGTTGGAGTGTATAGTATACGAATTTTTTTCTTTGGTTCGAAGACAAATGCTTCTACACAAATACAGTTTTTTTCCCGAGTGTAAAATCTTTGTCCATATTCGCCACAAAACATCAATCTTTTGTTATCCTTTACGTAAGTCTTCCGTTGTTCTTATTTCTACTTGAAAAAAAAAATCTTGGTAAACAACATTTCTGCGTTCTAAAACTTTATGACAGTGTTTTAATCTTTTTCTGTTTGTCAAATAAACTCGGATCTCTAAAAATATCTCAGTATTGTTCCATTTTTCTAATTGAATCATCTGATTATGGTTGTTATAAATATCAATGATCTGTTGGACATTTATTCTTTAAACAACATAGAATAATTACCGATGGATTATTGTGGTGTTTTTCAAAAAAATAAAAATCAAGCGTGTGCACATCTGTTATGAAAAGAAAAACATCAAATCTGGATAATAACAACATGTTTTTTTTTTGTCAGTTTATTCTAAACTACTAACTACTGGCCAGAATATCCAAGATGAATCTAAGCAGAACTAGATTACATTCCTTTCATTGATTGTTTCTATATATAGAATTATTGATGGTCTGCTTTATCATAAAGTAGTGATACCAGACTGCAGCTATAGTTGTAACTTGTTCCACCATTTGACTAATCGTCCTGTTAACGCTATTCTCGGCCATAATCCTAAAAATGTCTAACGAGGTTCGGCTAGTTTAAGAGACTCAGGCTATGCCACCCATAAAAGTTGAAATATACAAAACTAAATGATTTTATTTCATTTTAATCTGTATATATATATATATATATATTACTTTTTGTACTTACGAAAACACGCTTGACGTCCATTGCCCAGTAGCTTAATTCACGAAACACCGACATGACCATAGAAATATACTATGTGTATATTGCACAGCACCTTAATTCACGAAGCAGCTATACGTTTAGTAGTGTTTATAGTAATTATACCACTGTATAACAAACAACTCAAAACTAGCAGCATCTAAACATTTTAGAAACATGTTATATATGAGTTTGTTAAACGATCATCATGGAAGAGACCGAATGACCTGCAGCTCTAGTCTATGTTGTATAAAAAAGGAATATATTTTAAGGCTAGAAAGATAAATATATAAGTTAAGTGAGTGATTTAGCAAGTATAATTATTTCAAGTATTAGGTCTTCAAGAAATTAATGTCGCTTTTATTTTAGATGAAAAAAACCGAACAACTTATATATCAAAACAAAACAT
>NW_013666820.1:184685-199003 GCF_000517525.1 Limulus polyphemus
ACGTGCCGTTTAGGCGGTTCGTTTAACTATTATACGTGATGTACGTTGGTTTTTTTTAAGGGGGGGCGGTGATGAAAGTGTTCCAAAAGGCGATATTAATTTCTTGACGACGTAATATAATGACAATTCTTCTCGTTTACAGTAGATCGTTAATAACATAAGCTTTTGTCAAGTAATACCAGCTGCCTCTTCATTTTCAAAAGAGAAATCAAACATTTACTTATTTTGTAAAAAGGGATTAAGTTCGATCATATTAACAAATAAATTACTAATTGTAATCCAACATGCTAAAATTTAAGGAATTACCAGACTCATATTTACTTAAGGATATAATGCTTGTAATAAAATTTGTCGTTGCTTAAATTTATTCAACTCAATATGTGGAAATTGTTATTAAGATTGCTCTGTTTAAGGTAAAGTTGTTAGACTTAAATTTTATAAAATAAATACAAATATCGCAATGACTTTTAAATCTAGTCTAACATATGACTACCTTCGAAATATTAATACGATCGTCGTGTTAAATGTTTCATTTTAGGGTTTATTTTACACAGTTTGTTAACGTAATTGATTTTGAAAACTTCATTATATGCATTGTACAACAGATTAAAATCTGGTATATGGCATAACAATATTATGTCATATAGCTCTGATCATAGTCATACTTTATCATAGAGCTAACTTTATATATATCACAGTGCTATAATATAAGCCTGTGGATATCGTACTATGTAATAGAACTATAAACTTTATAGTATTTAATTTAACTACATATATCAACATATTATATTCTATAAGTATCATTATCAGTTCTGACTTGAAATAGAGGGCCAATGGAACAAATGTGGGAACCAGGATGACAATGAAAGGATCCCAATTCGTATGGATAAAGAAGCTACATAAACACCTGAAAACGTATCTCCTTATACATGCCTGTTTTATGCCACAAGTACAAACTTTTATAAACAGAAAGATCTGGAAAGATATCGCGATTTTTTTTTATTTTTTTTTTATTTTTTTGTATATAACAGAAATACCATTTGAGATTTTGGTATAATAAATAGCACTTAGGCTATGATTAAGGTAATAATTAGCACTTAGGCTACGATTAAGGACTGGAGAAGTCAAAGGGATATTTTGAAGTAGCAAACTAATTTGGTCTCCCACTTGGTACTGGAACATTTTTAAAACATGCTACAAATATTCATGATAGTTTAAAACACATAGGCTATAAAAAGTTTGTAAATCAGATTTTTTATTTTATTTTATATTTAACGAGGAATATTATAGTATTCTAGCACGTTTATTTAATGTGTTCAACCATTCACTACAGTCATCCTGTTTTAATGCTAACCTTCTTGAATTGTCAGTTGAATTGAATCTAATTCTCTTTCTTATAATTTAGTCAGTAAATGAAGATGAACAATCAGGGAAGAGCTTAGACTAATTATATTTTCTCTTTGTTAACCCTCGTGAACAATATCTCGTTTTTACTATGTCCATTATATTAATCACTAAGGGTTTAAGTTTACCCCCAACACATACCTACACAAAACAAAAACAGAATTGGCTCTTTGGAACTGAAAAATTAACTAGTTAAGAAATTCATGTTCCACAAGTCATTGCAGAAAATTAACGTAACTAAGAAAAATCATTTAAACGTCGAAAAAACATAAAGTAACTTAGAAGTTTACATAATCATAAATCGAAGAAGTTTTTTTACTTATGTTAATCACCACAGAAATATCGGATAATAAATAAACTTAGTATGTTTAATCACAGAAATACGTTCAAGTAACATTTCAACTTGTTTAAAGTGATCTGAGACTTAACCAATTTGTAAAGTGATTTGAGACATAGTCAACTTGTTGTAAAGTGATCTGAGACATAGTCAACTTGTTATAAAGTGATCTGAGACATAACCAACTTGTTGTAAAGTGATCTGAGGCATAATCAACTTTTTGTAAAGTGACTTGTGAGATAGCGAGCTTGTTTTACACTAATTTGTGAAGTAGCTTGTTGTAAGCTGATTTGTGATATAATTGTTGTAAACCGATATGTAAAATAGTTTGCTGTAAAATAATTTGTGATATAATTGTTGTAAACCGATATGTAAAATAGTTTGCTGTAAAATGATTTGTGAAGTAATTTGTTGTATACTTATCTGTGACATAGTTAACTTGTTTTAAACTTATGTGTAACATAGTTAACTTGTTGTAAACTTATCTGTGACATAGTAAAGTTAGTAAACTTATCTGTAACATAGTCAACTTGTTGTAAACTTATCTGTGACATAGTCAACTTGTTGTAAACTTATCTGTGACATAATCAACTTGTTGTAAACTTATCTGTAACATAGTCAACTTGTTGTAAACTTATCTGTGACATAGTCAACTTGTTGTAAACTTATCTGTGACATAGTCAACTTGTTGTAAACGTATCTGTGACATAGTCAACTTGTTGTAAACTTATCTGTGACATAGTCAACTTGTTGTAAACGTATCTGTGACATAGTCAACTTGTTGTAAACGTATCTGTGACATAGTCAACTTGTTGTAAACTTATCTGTGACATAGTCAACTTGTTGTAAACTGATATAGTTTATATTTAGTCGAAAGAGAAATTCTTACCTTTGTTCAGCTCTAGTTTGTTTTTAATTCTACCTTATCAGCGGACCTCGCCCATTCACATCCTTACAGTGTTTTAGAATGTTTATAATAAGCACGGAAACCACTCATATTCTATATTTTGAAATTGATATTCTATTGTCGCTGATAGTTGAATTGCGATATATACATACAAAACAGGAAATTACAGAAAAACTCTGCTGTTCCAATATATTTAAGCAATATATTAAACTTAAAGCATCTCAATATGTACAAACCTGAGAGACTTTTGTGCATTAAAAGGTACACCTGAATCATCTAAGTATTACGTAATGTATTATTCCCGTCTTCTCTTTGATTTTATTCTTACGAAACTTCGTTTGATATTTATATCGATTGGACATACAGAGTATATATTTTTAAACCTTCAGGAACTGATGATATCCAAAGCTATTGCCAGCACTATCTTTTACAGACATGTAGCCAGGTCTATTGTGTACTATTTGTTGTAAGTTTCTCAAATTTTACTAGTTTTTCATTAGTGCAATGCGAGGCTCTGTAGTTTGTGCTTTCTGTAATTGATATAAAAATAATTCTACCAACATCGCTACGGTTACGAGATCCGTAGCTATTGGTCTAGGCGAACGTACAATTTAAAAGCATCAACAGAGCACTCGGTTCATACCTACTGACGTAACTGTAGCTCTTAAAGCCTTAGTCGCCAGCTTTATTACATCCGTCCGCGCACTCGGGTGCGCGCGAATAAAATCAGGCGACATATCGATTTGAAGACTTTCCTCCATAGGATGGTTCAGGAGATAGACAAGCCGTGGAGTGTGAGAGTGACACATGGGTACATTCCCCCACACCTGAGTACAGGATTCTCTTATCTCCCTGGTACTTCCAATTAGACAGCTGTCAAGAATACAAGAATCAAAGTATGGTAAGGTACGAGCGTTCTTATTTCCATTATTTATATAAAATAAAAGAGTTAGTTATTTTGCAGTTGTCTGTTACAGTTCTATAGTTGTATAACACAGCAGTAGGTTATCAATGATTGTTATTGTATCATACCAGTTAGGCTTTATAATATTATCATATTTATAATATTATATTCAATTAGAGAAAGTAATGAGATGCATGTTTTTGTTTGTTTTTAACGTTAATTTTATTTATTTTTTTTTGCTCATCTGAAGCAACAGTGCTTAAGTTTGTCCGTAACAAAAGTTCGATCCTCTGCCTTCTTTATCGCTTACTCTTATTTCGATTATTTGATCGTAAATTTAATAATTTTCTTCAATTTAAGAAGGCACTGATGATTTCAAAACTCACCAAATCATTATGATTGGTTTTTTCTCAATACGCTCGTCCACTCGCCTGTATGCACATCTATAGTGACTTCGTCGATTGTAGTAATAGCATTTTACTTAGTCACGAATCAATACGAGAAACTAATCAATAATGTATTTAATAACCCTAACCTGTAATATCATCAAGTTCGAGAATTATATCCAGAATCAGAAAACTTTCATTCGTATTCTTTTTATTACTTATAGATATTTATTACTTGTTTTCATCAGGTGTGAAAATCAATCTCTGAATCATTCTATCTAAACCTTTCACGACAGTTGTTTTGGAGATGACTTCAGGTGTCTGAGATGGCAAAAAGAGTAGAAATACTGAATAAAATCAAAGACAATTGTTGAAGATATGAGCACTGATCCTATGTAACTGTATATGTGTGTGTTTGAGGGGGAGAGAGAGATGTAAACGAAAACAGAAACAGGTATACGTAATTAAACCAAAGACAATTGTTGAAGATATGAGCACTGATCCTATGTAACTGTATATGTGTGTGTTTGAGGGGGAGAGAGAGATGTAAACGAAAACAGAAACAGGTATAAGTAATTAAACCAAAGACAATTGTTGAAGATATGAGCACTGATCCTATGTAACTGTATATGTGTGTGTTTGAGGGGGAGAGAGAGGTGTAAACGAAAACAGAAACAGATATACGTAATGTCTACAACCTCATATTAAAACTGAAGCAGTAACGGAAGAAGAAAACATACATAAGCTACAAGCTTAACCTTTTTTGATGCGATAAAGCTGTCTCATACAAAAAAACAACAACAATTAAATAAAACAAAATCCTCGCATGTACTTCTTTGGGTGTACTTATTCGTCGAAAACATGTATTTGTTCTTCCAGTCATTCTATTTACAAAAGCTACGCCAAATTTAATTTTTTCGTATTATGGATTAATGTTAAACAATAAAACTTGCGCTAAAATTTGAATATACATCATGGCTGATTTAAACGTATAACATGTAGCTTAGTGTTTGTTTAGCATAAGCTTGTGGTAAAAAATGCCACACGTTTTATTAGAAACTTTAAAGTGTTGTGAACCTCAATTTATACATAAGTATATTAGCCGCTTGTGTTGCATCCATACATTACATAGAGAGCTGAACTTCTAATACAAGTGTAAAAATATTTAAAAAAAATGAAAGTGTAGTAATGGGATCACCAAAAAGTGAGGAAACAATAATAGGAATGAACATAGTGTAACAAAACTTGCTCTGTACAACCTAATAAGGGGGCGTGTCCAACATCTGGTCCATGCCTATTTCGTATATTTTTTCTATCCTGTATACAATAAGCCAGGTTGACTAAACTTATCAAACTTAGTTATGCTTATCATACAATTACTAGATGTTTCTGTTAATCGAATTATTGAAGGCAAACATGTAAAGTCTGTTTATACAACACCAGAAGAATCAGATATTCATGTGGACCCATAACTTGTATGTTGTATTTATTCTTTACAACTTGTCCTTCCTTTTGTAATTGCATGAGAAGACAACAGGATTTCATACATTAGCTATATAGGTGGATTAAAATATAAGGATAAAAAATCCTAAGAGATTTCTCTATATCGACGTCTTGGATTCGTTACTGTCTATACAAAAGTATAAGAATCATAGACGCACTTTTATTACACCATGCCCATTCCTACCTTATTTCCTCACTTTTGGGTGTATCCATTCCTACACTTTCAGTTTTTTAAATATTTCTTCTACTTATGCATGCATGTTTTTTTTTCATACAAGGTGACATGATCTTATGCATCATTCATTTATTTGTGTTGATATCCCGTATCTATATCATTAGTGTGGATGTACACCGTAATATTATGGTGCGTGTGTGTGGTGTGCATTTTCTTCAATTATGATGTGTGTACACATTGTGAATGTGTATGTGGGCCTTAAATGTCATGGCACACACTATAGTGTGCAATGTCATTTGGGTGATGTAGTGTGAGTTATGGTTGTTTGCATATACTAAGAGTTGATAAATTAGTTAATTAATTTAACTAACTACTTCACGTTAGCACTAACACGTGTTCCTTGTGCTATTGTTCTATTTGGTGCACTTATTACTATAGTAAGTCTGTTTGTTATACAACTTGAATCATTCAAGAATGTCAGTCAGTCGGTAAGTAAAATATTTGTGGTTTTATGATTTTTTTGTATCTGCTCTGCTGACTTTCTCAAGTGGTTTTATAACTTCTACTTTTGTATGTGGTTTGCTCATCACCTAAGAGTGTCTCTCAAATACTTTTGAATATTTATTATTTGGTTGTTAAAGGTGTATATGAATAAATAATTTGTATTGTATATATTGTATATCTGCCCCATTCCTTACTTGTGATACGATATATTAGGCTACGGAATAGTGTTCCTGTTTGTTTAAGAACAAAGCTGCACAATAGGATATTATTCCTTAATCTTTGCTGAGCCAACGGAAGAATTACAGAAAAGACAAAAAATATTTATTTTTTGCATGCATGTTTTTTTTGTCTCTGGGGCATACAATTTACTAACACAAAGCCTTACGCGAGAAATGTTAACATACTCTTCACGTAAACCACAGATGTTTGATACATATACCAAATATTTTGTATTAAGCATCTCATATAACGTTTTATAAGTTTGACATATAGTAACCTCGATAGAAGAGACGTTAGGCTTGTTACTCGACTACGAGTGAAAATTATAGGCATCAAATCAATGAAATCATTGTAAAAATGACCATTTACTTGTATCAAAGATATATTTTAGACTTGATGAAAGGCTTTTGTCTCGATCACTATAATCATCTACTTTTGAAGCCAGTATAGGGCTGTTGCTCCATACTTTGACACAGTTCATCTTTTCTTTTCTTAAAGAATGAAGATTGCTCGAAATGATAGCGTAACATATTTCTAAGCCTGATGAAAAACCGTTGTCTGAAACATGATGAAAATCCATTGTCCGGAACTTGACGAAAAATCGATGTCTAAAACATTCTAATACTCTATTTCTGAAACGAATGATATACTGTTGCACGAAAGGTTTTCATAAACTCTTCTTTCTCTTTTTCTTCCTTTTTGTTTTGATCTATTCGAATAATTATTGCTTCTCAAAATACTTCCACAATGTATCTTTATACTTAATGAAACATATTTTTCTAAAATGTTTTTATATTTTTCTGCCAGTACTCGAGAGAAGGATATTCTAAGAGACGCTGTAAAAATGTTTATGACGAACCACTGTATGGAAGGTAACAGTAGTCTTTCTCTATATATACCAATGAAGGACTGTTTCCCGAAATGCTTTTGTAAACTAATTCGTTCTTTGTTCGAAATGTTGCATTATCCATGCTTCTAATCAAAATGAAACAACCAAAGTTAGTCTGTATACCAGATACGTTGGCGTATCTCTATAAATTATCATGAATTTCTTGTTCAAAAGACTGTCAGAATTATATTTCCATTCCGAATAAATGAGATATTTTTTAAATGTTCTCACTACTGGATTTTTATCTTCGACTAGAAACTACCTTTTTAAAAACATTGTCTCTATGAAATAAGCCAACGCCGATTTTATAATTTGTCGTTTTTATTGTGTTTCTGTTTTCAGGTTATCTTGTTTTGAATGTCATATTTATCTCCTCTATTACAACTTGATAGCAAGTGCTGAAAACATTGCGGTTTTAAACTTTCGTGGTTCACTGTGAACATCTTGCGAGAACCACCTAAGATATGTGTGATTGTTCAAGACTTTTGAACTTAAACAAACTTGGCAGCTATACTTTTATACCTATATTCAAATATATTCCATTACATACACACATATATACATATGGTAATATTCATGTAAAGCCATATATATGTATATTAGTTATTTCATACAAGCCTACAAGTATGCAAACAGTTGTTCACACACACACACGCACACATACATGTATATATATTATGCATACTGCTCTTCTTCCTTTGTTTTTTTTAATCTGTAATGGAGTTTAACAGGATCAGTACCTGGATGTTTGCTTGTTGTTTAAGGCAATATGATGAGTTATTGAGTGATTTGGCAACATCAGTCAGTACCCGGATGTTTGTTATTAGCTACCATTCTGCTTGACATTGTCAACAGTTTGGCAGTGGCCACTAAAGACATAAAAACCTTAGTTTCCAGATGCAATTTTTGTGTTCACTCTGAACGATTAGTACCTAAATGAACACCTTCTTGTCACGAACTGCTAACACAATAGATTATGAAATGAACATGTTAGGGGTTATAGTGAAAAATGAGTTGACGAATATTTACAAGTAACCTTTTTATTTTGGCTGTATTGGAATATTACACTCGAGGAGGTATTACGTAAGTGCTAAAAGTATATTTGGTTTATTTCACTAGACAGTTAATGTTTCGACATTTCTAAGTATCATTTGAGATAATATCAAAAACAAATCTCGTCGGAAACTAACTTATTTGATAAATAAATAAAAAGTTTTAAGCAATGGAAATATCAAAGTATTAATAAAAAGATAGATATAAAGACGTACGAAATGGTTTCAATAAAAATGAAGCTCAGATTTCATCTCCCATCCTTCCGAGATAGTTCCTTGTGAATCGGGTATATTCTGCTGTATAAATCTATATCGTTATTGATCCCAGCCGTTTCCAATAATTAGGTCGTGATGATTTGGGAGCTACGAACAGAATTGTTATTTTGTACAGGGAAATGTTTTATCTTTGACTTATGACCTTTTAAAAAAACGTTCTTAGGGATTTGCTAAAGAGTAACAAAATGCTACATTTTTCAGATGTAAATTATCACTGTTTAATTAAGAAGGAATCGGATGAATTAAATTCTACGCCTTATCAACAGTACGACATACATGAACGATAAGTGAACACTGAATATATAATAGCGAGATAAGGTTATTGCTATCAAACCAATCTTCAAGAAGATTGATTATCAACTGCTTGTGACACGCGATAACGTTATGTAGATGTTTCTTAGAATTTCATGAAAAGTTCGTTGTTTGTATGGTGTTTATTTTCTTGACTTATCTTTTCACGAGATGAACAAAATGAGGAAACACTCAAGAGAGAAAAGGCAGAAAGTGGTAACGATTTCTTACAATAATCCATTATTTTCTTCTTTAAGAAACTCTCTGTTTCATTAGGTTCTCATTCTCTACTATTAATACAAAAGAAATGAAATACTTGATACTAGATGACCTTTTCTGCTTGAGAAGAACCTGTGACGTTTCTAGATCAGTAAATTATATCCAACATTTTGGTTGATAGAGCTATATTTTTAAGCACAGGATGAAGTTTTACTGTGTTCTGGATACAAAAACTTGGAACTTACTGAATACGTTTTGCACTATTCTAGACAGAGCAAATATGTAAATTACTAATGAAGTTTTGGAATATTCCTGGCAAATAAAATTATAATTTACTGCAGTATTCTGGGTAATTAAAATTACAACTTGCTGATGAAGTTTGGCAATATTCTGGACAAAAAATTTATACTTTATTGATGAAGTTATGCAAGGGTCTGGGTAAAACGTATTTAATAAATTAGGGAGAAGTTTAATTTACTATAATCTGGGCATATTTTACAATTATTTTGATACGTAAGATATTGATTGTTCATCAATTTTCATAGATACTTTATTACAGCATGTTATGAAGTTAGGTGTAAGGAACATCGGTTGGGGTTGAGAGAGGTGAGAAAGCGACCGGCTTTTAGTCAGTCCCTAAAGAATTAGGGGATTACAGAAAATTATTGGAGGGATTGACCGCCTTTCTTGTTTAGCCGTTGTAGAGATTACGGTATCCCCTATGATTATGATATTGTAAAATAAAAATTTCATCTTTTTTTACACAGTAATTGCATATTTATTCGCTCAGAGATTTTGAGGTTATCTTTTACATAAACCTGAACTTATAATTTTTGTACGGTACAAAATAATTAACGCTAAGAAAATTAATTTTGACTGAAAAAGTACAGTGTTAAAGTATCTTAACAAGTATTTTTTAACCTATTCCACAACCAGAAAATACAAATATTTCAATAATATCGGAGGATCTTGAACAGTTTAATTAGTCTAGATCTTAACCATTACTTTTGCATTTTTTGAGGAAAAGACTAATAGGATCAAAATTTATGGCAGAATTTCAACTAGTTATTTATCTAGAACATTATTAACGTACTTTCAAGGTGATCTTATCAGAGAACTATTCTTCAGCTCGCAACCTTGAGTACCATAAGTGGTTATGATATCATTGAAGGTTGGTTAGTTATTTTGAATTTAGCGCAAAGGCACACGAGAGCTCTCTGCGCTAGCCGTCCCTAATTTAACAGTGTAAGACTAGAGGGAAGGCATCTAGTTATCACCACCCACCACCAATTCTTGGACTACTCTTTATACCAACGAATAGTGGGATTGACCGTCACATTATAACACCCCCACGGCTGAAAGGGCGAGCATGTTTGGTGTGACGGGGATTCGAACCCGCGACCCGCAGATTGCGAGTCAAGCACTCTAACTACCTGGCCATGCCGGGCCATCATTGAAGGAAAGAGAATAGCTTGTGGGCTCACAACCTCACTGAGATACACATAATTTCAATGTTACAGATCCTAAACCGGATAGCTAACCCTAAATTATCTTTAGTTTATGACTTGATGTCGTTCACTTAACTGTGTAATCCATGTTTTGTTTCATCTTACATCCTACACTGTGTTGTTCTCTTCCATTTAGTTCCAACTTTTCACATTTTTATTAGGAATAGAATACTTTTATTGACTAGTTGTAAGATCTTATAATAAAATATATTATTTCTTATACGTGCATATCAATATAATAAATTTAGTGGAATATTTTGTCATTTATCGTTGTAAACCTGTTTATCACAGTGTTATGCAGAAATATCTACAATTTCCATAACCCAGCTCAAATTGTCATTGAGAACAGCAGAATATAGGATTAGAGAGTTAGCCGTCAGTGAAAAATCACGCAGTTGTAATATTAAACTGCCTACCAGAGTAATTTCTGCATCACGAGTAAAATTATACATACATAAAGATTAATGAAAAGTGCTACAATATCTTTTATTTATTTACCAGCCGCTTTACAAGACCTAAAACTATTAATGAAAAAAAATTTATACACACTGACCTTCAAAAGGTTTTCACGATATCAAATAATAAAATCAGAAAATAATTACCAAATACAAGATCATCTACTCAAGATAGATAAATATCGTATTTATGTTTCATTGCGTAGAAAATTTAAAGTCAGACAGATTTTTTAAATCTTTTTTTTTCTGTGTTAGTTTGTTATTAAGCACAAAGCTACACAAAGGAATATCTGTGCTCTGCCCACCACGGCTATCGAAACCAGGTTTCTAGCAGTATAAGTCCACACACACGTACCACTGTGCCACTGGGGGGCTTTTCTCTGTGAAAAAATGTTTCGGTGTAAACATTTGCTTTTCAAAATCACCATTTGTTTATGTTACATGACGACATTTCAAACTCGACTGCTCGCTCGATCCTCCCATATAATTTCTCAACAGTTCGATTTAATCTATATAACATTATATCTAGCAAATACTGAAAAGATGTTAATTCTTTGAGTGATTGTTGCGCTTAAAATTCAACAGACAATCTCTCAAATTACACCACGATACTTCCACCTGCCCAATTACACCACACTAGTTACATCTCTTCAATTACGCCATACTACTCCCATTTATCCAACTACACCACACTACTTCCATCTCACCCACTACACCACACTACTTTCATCTCTCCGACTACACCACACTAGTTCCATCTCTCCAATTACGCCACATTAGTTCCACCCCTCCAATTACACCACACTACTCCCATTTCTCCAATTACACCAAACTACTTCCATCCCTTCGATTGTGCCACACTACTTCCATCCCTCCGATTACACCACACTACTCCCATTTCTCCAATTACATCATACTACTTTCATCTCACCGACTACGCCACACTACTTCCCTTAACTATTTTTACTTTTCAAGCTAGAGTTTGACTCTAATTACAGAACGTTAGACCTACGCTGTCAGCGTCATCTTCTTACATTCCGATTCGTATGTAACAAGCGAATCACAATTATCCCCATTATTTGATACTATATAACTTTTATATGAACGCAGAATCACTTTAAAAGGTTTTGTTTGTTTTTGGAACACGAGGGCTATCTGCGCTAGCCGTCCCTAATCTAGCAGTGTAAGACTAGAGGGAAGGCAGCTAGTCATCACCACCCACCGCCAACTCTTGGGCTACTCTTTTACCAACGAATAGTGGGATTGACCGTCACTTTATAACGCCCCCACGGCTGAAAGGGCGAGCATGTTTGGTGGGATGCGGATTCGAGCGCTCGACCCTCAGATTGTGAGTCGAGCGCCTTATCCACCTGGCCATGCCGGGCTCTTTAAAAGGTACAATTACTTTCTTCAAGGCACAGCATGTACATAGCATTCAGCTAAGTTCCAACCATTGAAGAAGACACACGAGAAGGAAACTTAAATGTTTACATTAATTCAATTCTTAACTTAAGAAAATTTCGTTCCAAAAGTATACTTTCATCCCAATTAGTCAAATAAATTAAACAAAGGAAAGATGGATAGTTTTACTACTTTTCAGTTGAGTTTATCTATAACTTCAAAAATGATTAATTAAAAATTAAAATAAATTTTCAGTTTAGTCAATAAACTCTTACGAAGAAAACGATGAAAACGAAACCAATAAATCAGAAATTTCTGCTATTTACAATTTAATTCACAAACAAAAAATACATGAAAAAGTAAATCTTTTATGACAAATAAATTAACTAAAAAATAACCTAATTTCCTACTCAATGTTGAAGAGAAAATTACGAATTTCCTGTTTGGATTGAACGACAGACGACTTAAGGCGGTAAGAATGGGGGATTATAACGATAGAATTCAAAGATTAATCCCCATGGCGGATAAAATGTAGATACCTCATTACACACTTTAAAGCTGAAAAAAGTATACTATTTTATACAGATAAAATAGAAAAAAAATCAGTTTAAAGTTTTGTTCAATGTAAAATCTGCTTTGAACGTGTCGTAGTTCATAATTTACTTTTTTTCATGTTATATGTGTTCTTATGCAACATAGCACTACAAAGTCGTAAAAGGTAGATAATGGAATGAGATATAAATAAAAAAATGTTTCAGTCGAACTAATCAAATCAATTTGAAATATTCTTAATAGAAAGAAAATGTTTTGCATGTAAATGTGCGAATTATAAAAATAAATGTATTACCACTCCAATAATATACAAGAATTCCAAAATTGAGGTGAGCAAGTTATGGCCTCCAATTTTTCAAGTGACAGCCCCTGAACGTGGCTTCATACCGTGATCCTTGTCAGAGTTTCTTTCTATAAGAAAAATAAAATATCCTCACAAAACGCACTGACGAGGAAAATCGGAACCGCTGAAGAGAAGTTACAGTTAAATGGAAATATTTAGAAAACGTGGAAAACACTGGTCCGACTAAACGTCTTTGTACTTTTTTGCTTCGCTGGGAGAATTATTAATTATTAAGACTAACTGTAGGTTCTTGTTTTCAGTAAGGTAAAAGACAATTTAAACAAGTAGTTTTGTCTGTTGGTAATTACAAGAAATCTTGGAATTCTTTCAAAACAAGAGAAAGAAACCCATGGTGCTCTCAGATTACGTTTTTCCTTGTTAAAATAATCCACCTTAGTAATATTTCATGGGCTAGGATAGAATTCCAGTATATGTTGAACATTTTTAGCTTAATCAACAGAATTGAAGTTTCTCACACTTTATCGGAGAATTATTAAACAGAAGGTTCTCCAAATTTATTGTTCCTAAACATATGCAGTCTGAAAGAAACATTTTAAAGCCATTTAGTATTTTAAAATACCTTCAATATCAGAGAATTCTATATCAGATACAGAAATAAACCTTAGTGATGCGAATGTAATGATGTGTGCTGTTCATAATATTTATAAATGATTTATGTAACCGAAATTAAATGCTAAAATTACTATGTTTACTAATGACACAGCCCCCAAGTGGCATAGCGGTATGTTTGCGTACTTACAACGCTAGAATCCGGGTTTCGATACTATGTAAAAGCTAACATTTTTATTAAAAAGTGGCAAACAGTATGAAATTGGCTTTTTTCGAAAAAAATTATCTATTAGTATGGCTAAAACAAAACACACACATGTGTATATGGAATTAAAAATAAGACGATTATAAGACGATATTTATATTAATTGGTATATAAATAATAATAACAATTGTAGGTGTTTGAAAATTGGAAAGAGTAGA
>NW_013666820.1:199816-223191 GCF_000517525.1 Limulus polyphemus
TTATAGTGGTACTGAATATCGCAGCATGTAATATGTCTGGAGGAATCGTCCGAACTTCTATCTGAATTACATCCATCAACTGAGGAAATGTTGCTAGCATCAGTTGTGATTATCGTGCCCATCCTTATAATGGTACTGAATATCGCAGCATGTAATATGTCTGTAGGAATCGTCCGAACTACTATTTGAATTACATCCATCAACTGAGGAAATGTTGCTAGCATCAGTTGTGATTATCGTGCCCATCCTTATAATGGTACTGAATATCGCAGCATGTAATATGTCTGCAGGAATCGTCCGAACTTCTCTCTGAATTACATCCATCAACTGAGGAAATGCTGCTAGATTCAGGCTATAGATCCGCATCTTCAGAAAGCCTCAAAACTAGTAGTTAACGTGAATGAGATCAGAATAATGTGGTGGATAGACGTGAATAGGAGTGATTAAAGAACGTTTTAACCAATCTGCTAACAGCAACAGCTATGCATGCCTCACGTCCTGTGTTGGTCCTACTGCAGTATCAGTGGAAGTGTTTCCTCAGTATTTTATCCAATTCGATATTACAATTCAACCAACACACCTTTCACTGTTGGCTGCATAATAACAGTTGTCTGTTCTATTGTATGTTTACATACCAGCCTAATTTGCTTACGCGGCACCTCCTTAGGGCCAATTCAAGAAACTAATGGTCTATCATATGCTTACATACTAGCCTAATTTGCTTATGCGGCACCTCCTTAGTGCCAATTTGAAAAATCAATGGAATGCTTTTCCTATGACTGCTTAGGCATGTATACATAAGCACCTTTAAATACCTCAGTGCGATGACATTTATGTTGTAAACTTTCTGATCATTCAAAGACACCCAATCCAAACTCGATATGCAGTTCATTCGTTCACAAAAATGTTTCTAGGCTTTTTTTGTTTCTGCTAGCTCTTTCAGAAATAAAAGACTTATGTAAAAATTTATTTACTTAAAGAGTTTGTTTAATACCTCTGTGAGTACTTTGAAACACACTTTGCAGCTTAAAATTAATAGGAGTCTACATAACGTATAATAAAAATGTACTCTATGGCAACAATTTCTTTCCACCTAGCATATTCTCGGGAAACAAAATGAAAGTGGTAAAGATCAGTTCAAGTGTAGTAACTTTATCGTGTGAATTCCAGTTGCCGCCATCTGGTACTGCTTTAAAAAAGAAAAACAGACGCACGTAATATTTATGATACATTAGAACACTATTATTTGTGGGCTAGTCTGTATACATTGATTAAATATAGAGCTAAATTCCTAAATGTTTTTGTAATTTATTTTTTCAAAATGTATTCTCAAAATATAGATAATCTCTTGTGAGGTATACCTGCTCCTATTTTAATGTGAACTAAAATATCATTTATTAATCCAAAATCCATATTAAGCTTAAACAATATCTAAAATGAGTACAAATGTTTACCGTTTTACGCAGACGTGATAAACAAGCTCATTATACAGCAATGAAAAGAATTGAGAATTCTCGCTCTTAACCATGTTGACGTTTTATGTAACGTTGAACCCCACTAATCATTGGTAAAGAGTAGTCCAAGAGTTAATCGTGGGTGTTGTTGACTAGCTGCCTTCCCTTTAGTCTAGCACTTCAAAAATATAGACGGCTAGCACAGATAGCCCTCAAGTAGCTTTGCGCAAAATTAAAAAACAAACGATGAAATATTTATAGAAACAGTTAAAATGCAAAAAAAAAATGTGATTAATCCTTGCGTATTGAATAAAAATAAACTGCACTAGAGTACAGTCACCCTGATTGGATGTCACCCAACCAATCAGATAATGCTTAAATATTTACAGGCAGTCATGGTATTACCAGCAGAAGTTTGATGAATGCATTTTGTCAGGAGTGACAAATGGAAAGTCTGTAAAATCAACGTTTTGGTTGGTGAAAACTACTTCGTGCATTTTATTCAAACGAAATTTCAAGTTTGAATAGAGATGATATAGAAACTCTGAAGATGGTACGTAAAAATAGTTCCACTGATTATAGAAGCAGTCGCGGTGATGTTAAGCACTAGGTGGCCTCAATGGACGTGTAGCTGCTCAAAAACCACTGATTATGAAAAATAATCAAATTAAAAGACTGAAATGGGCAACAAACGTCAAACAAAGCTGTAAGAGAGTGTTTTTATATATGAATCCAAGCTCAAACTGTTTGTCAATAATCAGTGAGGAGGACGGTATCATAGTCAAAGTACAACATCTATAGTGAAGCATGTCGTATCTGAAATCAACGTCAAAATGTATAGCAATAAACTACTGAGAAGTAGTAGTAGGTTCGTATCTTATATCATTCCCTTAGAAACAAGAATTGTTGGGCAGGGATTCATCGTTCGGCAGTACAATAAACCCAAACATGCACCAGCAAATATAATGTAGGGGTGTGTATGGAACACTTATAACTATGGCTTGGCATGCACAAAGTCTCGATGCGAATATCATCAAGTTCGTATGAAATTACATGGAAAGTGGGAAGGTCAATAAAGGTCAAACGACAAACCAAACAACTTTTTTTGCAAACATGCACTGATAAAGTTATTGTAGCAAAAAACAAGGTATAGTGTTTTATTAAAGCAAATACATAATACTGGTGTATTGTACAATTTATTGCTTTTTTGTATTTTCTTTAATAATTTATTGTACTGCTGACGAACTAACCATTTAGTTGCAGTTGCTCATAGTTTGTGACTCCTTTATGTGTATTACCTGTGTCTTTCCACAACTATTTCCAATACTGTAGATTTTATGATGTGATTTAAGCTCATTAAAAAGTATTTTGTTATGAGAGAGTTTGCCTGGTTTATTTTGAATTTCGCGCAAAGCTACTCGAGGACTATCTGCGCTAGCCGTCCCTAACTTATCAGTGATAGACTAGAGAGAAAGCAGTTAGTCAATACAACTCGCCGCCAACTATTGGGTTACTCTTATGCCAACGAATAGCGGGATTGATCGTAACGTTATAACGGCCTCACGGCTGAAAGGGCGAGAATATTCGGTGATGGGGGTTCGAACTCGTGACCAGCAGATCACGAGTCGAGCGCCTTAACCGCCAGGTGTCTTACCTTCACTGGATTTAAATTTTCTGAGTCTTTAAGGAAGTATTATTTTGTCGTGAGACACATTATTTCGTACAAAAAAAACATCTTTACAGTGACATAAAAAATTTAAACAAACAAGTATTTCATTGTTTTAGTATAAACATAGCTTACTGGACAAATGAAATGTAACGTACAAAAAATGAAAAGGGTACATTCCTGTTAACATGTTCATGTTACTGGTAAGTGACACTGTTAAACTTAAAGTAATTAAAGATACAAACTGGTTTTTATAATCCATAGAATCTATACTATTTACTTTGAGAGTATTTTAAAAATACCAAAAACGGTAGCAATATTCTTGGCATTTTTGGATCCCTTGTTTCTGTAGACTTCAAGCTACTTATCTATATATATTTTTAAGTCTTCAACTATTTTAGGGTTCTTAGTCACATAACGTAGTTAATAAAGGTTATATCTGAAAACTCACTGTTTCGGCGCAATCTTTACGCGAATATATTTAGCAACAGAAACGGACATAATTGGTTTAAGAATATACCTGTATTTGCTTCAGGTTTTAATTCAATGCAAATTGTGTTCCGTGTCGCCTTCCCTACTAAGGTTTAATTTTTAACGGGACGCTAAACACGAGTTAATTATTTCCTTACACAGGAACATCACACGTAAACTGAAACTCTCCTATTACACACGCTTCTTGAACTAGGAATTATTAATTAATGTCAAACTTGACATTCTAGTGTTCAAGAAGGAGCATCCAAGCATCGTGTACTTTACTTCAATTTATGTGAAATGTTCTAGAAAACAGTGGTTGTTTATTTGCTTTGATGCTAATTTTATATACTGGCCCCCCTTGGAAATATTTTAGGCACAGTAAAAATGATGATCAGGAAATTTTGTATCAGATCATTAGCTGGACATTGTTATATAACTAAGAATTGCTCAAATAAATGAATCATATGCTTTGATGGATTGTTTATGCTGTTTTTTTATATATAGATTGTTCAGGCAGAGTAATATTGATGAAATTGAGTTGAATGGACGGCAACTGCCTGTTGTGGAAATACAAGTATATAGAACGACGTTTCGAAAGTCTTCCGCCTTTCGAAACGTCGTCCTCTATACTTGTATTTCTACAATAGGCGTTGCCGTCCATTCAACTAAATTTCATCAAAATGAATAATATATTTTGTTTACAAGAAAAAGCGTATGGCCCCCCAGTGGCACAGCGGTATGTCTGCGAACTTACAACGCTAGAATCCGGGTTTCGATACCCGTGGTGGGCAGAGCACAGATAGCCCTTCGTGTAGCTTTGTGCATAATTACAAACAAACAAAAAAGCGTATGAGGCTTTTATCAAATATTTAAGTAAACCTTATAATCTAACCTATAAGCTGAAGCTAAGACTTTAGGAATTTCTTCGCTATTATAAAAATGGTTATTGACAATGTTCTTTTTTATAATTTCATTTTTCAGCTTAAGTCAACAAATGACCATCGTACGTGGCTTATATTTTCATTCTAGTGCTTTACGGTATATCCCCCCGTAGCGCAACGACAAACTTGAGGCTTGTAACTTAAACATTCGGGCTTCGATCCCTGGGGTGAACAGCCTTGAGCTTAAAAACCAAATAAAGAAACAGTTTTTCTGTTCAGCAAATTCTCTGTACATTATCTAAGAGCTAACTTTTGATCTTTTGACCATATATATATATATATATATACATTCGACTGCCTTTTAGTTTAACAGTTTTACACACGTGACCCCACTAAATGACAACTGATGACAGTCCAGCGACCAACTTTTAGTTTAGCCATTTTTCTAAACATGACACTACAAACTGACTTTGTCTTTTCATAACTCCTTTTATCCACCACCCCCCCCCACCCCCCCAGTGGCTTAGCGGTAAGCCTGAAAGCTTATAACGCTAAAAACTGGTTTTCGATGCCCGTGGTGAGCACAGCACAGATAGCCCATTGTGTACCTTTGTGCTTAATTACAAACCATATCCCCTTTATAGCTCCTCCGGTTAACATTTGTTCCACATTCTCCTGAATTCAATCTAGTAGATTTCAGTTGAGTCAGTATTCTGTATTTCACAGTGGACTGTTCATCTGCTACTCAAACTATTGTAGTGGTTTTCAGTTTTGTCATTATTTTGTAAATGTCTTGCTATCTTTTATGATAACTTGTACTTCAACAATATTCCTGTTTGACTTAGATTTATCGTCCTTTACTCACCACTAAAATATTTTAGATGTTTAGATAACATGTGGCATACCGTCACAACTAATTATCGGTAAAAATATTCTGTTGCAGCGGAATTAACGAATCAGAGAATAGAATAGGCTTCTTTTCTTCACTTCGCGTTTTGGTGCAGGAAATAAATTTACAGATAAATAAATAACCAATTAGTCCGCTGAATAATAATAGATAATTAGTTGTGACGTATGTCACCTGTCATTTAAACACTTAAAGTATTTTAGATTATTAGTGATGGTTAAAGGACTATACATCAAAACCAAACAGCTTACATTCCACCACTAAATGAGGCCTACTTTAGTTATTTGTTTCGCTCTTCTAAGCAACGTTAATCAGCCGTGAATTCGTTAAAACTAGTCTGTTTCAGCGGAAGTAGCGAATCAAAGAATAGGTTAGCTCTCTCAATTATCTTTTCTTCGCTGAAATTTAGAGTTTCAGGAAGAAAATAAGTTAGAAAGTGATTTTTCTCTCCCTGTTACATTTTCAGTTAACTCTTCTCATTATTCTCCAGAATTTACTCAATATCATTTCAATTATTCTGTTGCTCATACACCCACCAACTGATCACTAACTATGTTAAATTAATTATTTTAAAACAATTCAGTTATGAAATTCTACCGTCCCTAATTTCATTAGCTGACCATTGGATGTTTCGTAACTCGTTCTTTCGTCTTTTTAGTTCAATCGTTTTGTTAAACAGCTCCGTCCCCGAAGTCCGATATATCGTTCAGACAATGCATTTGTTACGAAAAAATATATGCCTACGTTTTACGTGATTTTATTGTTCCCGAAGTTTTATGTGTTGAGTAAGTAATATTTGTGCAAAATATATATAAGAACACGTTTATTGTTAGCGTGTGAACTGCACAAACGATAGTTTAGGAAGAATAAAACACAAAAGAGAAACAAATCATTGATGAAGCAACTTATAGCCTTGTTATTTTTGAACTGCAATAAAATCTTTATATTGAATAATAAAGCGAAAATGTGGCTATCCTTAACTAATTTCTCAGGTATTAACATGACGCTTTTTTTTTCTGTATATTTTCTTCTTCAATGGTGATATCATTTAGAATGTTTATCTTAATAAAATGTTCTATTTTCTATTTCTGGGAATCAACATGAAATGAACAAAACTGACTGATTCCCGGGCCTATTCTGATAACATTTAACCGTTAGAATTAATGATAAGTACATGATTACTGTAGGAAGCAATTATTTATGTATATAAGAAAGCCAAAACCAAGAAAATACACAAGCATGTTTAAGTTTCCCGTTTTTCCGTATCGCGCACACTACTTTCCTTACAAAAAAAACAAGTAAAAATATTTAAAATTATAATTTTCCAGCGACTTTTTACAAACTAAGTTTCGACAAGTATCAGCAGTAAAAAACTGTGGAAGTGGAAACAGAGTGAAAAACAAATAAGACATAAACTAATGTGTTGCATTCTCATAAACTCAATTTATCTTACGACACGAAGTTCATAAAGAGAGTCAAGTATGGAGATCAATATAGACTTGGGAAGACTGATAGACAGACTAAGATAGACTTAGGAAGACTGATAGGCAGACTAAGATAGACTTAGGAAGACTGATAGACAGACTAAGATAGACTTAGGAAGACTGACAGACAGACTAAGATATACTTAGGAAAACTGATAGACAGACTGAGATAGACTTAGGAAGACTGATAGACAGACTAAGCTAGACTTAGGAAGACTGATAGACAGACTGAGATAGACTTAGGAAGACTGATAGACAGACTAAGGATAGACTTAGGAAAACTGATAGGCAGACTAAGATAGACACTGCCTTCTAATATTTATGTACAAACTGAAGACTTTGTATAATAATACAAATATTATTTGTATGTGCTGATACAAATAATATGAATCGGAACTCATAAAACTTATGAAAATAAGTTGTGTGTGTGTGTTGTAAAAAATATTCAGACGCTGAAATAACATTTGAACAACATATTACAGTTACGCTTGCTTGTTTTCGGTTTCTGTCTATCTATAGAGTTTTGTTCCCGTCAGTAGAAATCCATAATTAAAACTGATAAACAAAATTAAAGTCTATTTATATGTAAATTGAATGAAATTTCACTTTAAAGAAAAACCAGACAGGCAGAGAAACAAGTAAAAATAAAGAAAGACTTAGTGTTACAATAGTGTTTGATTTACAAGACTCTATCATTTGTCATCAAATGATATATATTTCAAAACTGGCACGGGCTTCATCTTAGAAGATACTACAAAGAATGCTCCTTGTGGCGAAAATATTGATTTTCGCGTTGGTGGACATGCGTATTTCTTGCAAGAATTGCACGTACTTTTAGATACCCTCAGGCACTGTTCCCATGCACGATAGATAATTTCCTTTGAAGTATTTTGTTAAATTTTAATTGTTTTCATGACTGTTTTGCTACGAGCAGGTATATACGTAAATAACTGATCACCGAATCCAAAACTACCCGTGTTTTATAGATTTCTGCTAGTTTCGTGTCATTACTTTGGGATTCGTAAGGATTTCGTTCATATAAATTGTTTTCTACTCTTTCAAACACATTTTCAGCGCATTCACCTCTCGATTCAACTCCGTTGTTGTTAAAAGTAAAAATCACTTTTTATGCTTCATTTCAAAGTCATTGTTACTAACCGCTACTTGTGTGTGTGTGTGTGTTGTAAAAAATATTCAGACGTTCAAATAACATTTGAACAACAAATTACAGTTACGCTTGCTTGTTTTCGGTTTCTGTCTATCTATAAAGTTTTGTTTCCGTTAGGTTTATACAATATACATCACCATCTATCCTGACAGATTTCTCTGATGAAATTGCAAGTTACTCTTTAAAGATAGTGACAAATACATAATTTAAATCTTGCCACCAGAGGACAGCGCGAACTTAATTTGGTTTATCCGTGAACGAGAGCTACAAAAATACTATACAAATTACTAAATAAAGATTTATGTTTAACAACTTATTTCTATCTATCCTTTTTTTACTTTTATTGGTTTATTTATTCGATTTTTTTCTATCTTTATCTATTTTTCTATATTTTCTATCTTATTGTGTTTCTGTACTCGTCAGTTCATTTATCTAGTTTTGGGTCTATGTTTGGTTATCCAGCTGTATGACCTTATATCTATTTGTGTTTTTTTATTTGTCACTCTGTTTATATTTCTATCTATCTGTTCTTCTACATTTTGTTTGTCTATCTATTCTTTTACACTTTGCCTATCTATCTATTCTTCTACACTTTGCTATCTATCTATTCTTCTACACTTTGCTATCTGTCTATTCTTCTACATTTTGTCTATCTATCTATTCTTCTACACTTTGTCTATCTATCTATTCTTCTACACTTTGTCTATCTATTTATTCTTCTACACTTTGCTATCTATATATTCTTCTACACTTTGCTATCTATCTATTCTTCTACATTTTGTCTGTCTATCTATTCTTCTACATTTTGTCTGTCTATCTATTCTTCTACACTTTTCCTTAGGAAAAGTGTAGAAGAATAGATAGACAGACAAAATGTAGAAGAATAGATAGATTAGATAGATAGGAAAAGTGTAGAAGAATATATAGATAGCAAAGTGTAGAAGAATAGATAGATAGGAAAAGTGTAGAAGAATATATAGATAGGAAAAGTGTAGAAAAATAGATAGATAGCAAAGTGTAGAAGAATAGATAGATAGGAAAAGTGTAGAAGAATATATAGATAGGAAAAGTGTAGAAAAATAGATAGATAGCAAAGTGTAGAAGAATAGATAGATTCTTCTACACTTTGCTATCTATCTATTCTTCTACACTTTGATTCTGATTCATCTCTTTATATACAACCGTTTATGTACATATATTTCTGTATCCTCTTTTATCTTATAATGAAGATGAAGACGGTTGACAAAACATAAAACATTTTTTTTTTTTTACAATGTTCGAACGTTTCGGAATACATTTATTCCATCTCCAGCGAAATCTGAAAACAACGTTACAAAGATATTTTATTAACAAAAACTATCGTATCATTAATCACTTGTTAATTAGTTATTAAGTAAAGTGGTGATTGGAAGGATGAAACAAATAAAATATTATAGATATATTGCGAAACAGTTGAGTTTTAAGTGTGTAAACTATAATAATATTATATCTAAAAAGGTTAGTAAGTCGTTAAGAGTAGAGCGGTCTTGAGTTATGAGTAAACTTTCTTTAATGTAGACTTCAAGGTTTGAAGAGTCTGTAGTAATGACAGAGAAATCGTTAAATGAAATATTGTGACCCATGGTTTCAGCATGTGAACGAATAGGTTGTGGCTGGGTTTAAGTAGTGGACGGTTGGTTCTGTTAGATACTCCTAAATGTTCTTTTATTTTGCCGTGTTTCTCTATCTATCTAAATTATGTATTTTTTCTTGCTTCTCTATCTATCCATACATTTTACTATTTACGTTTCTATATTTACCTTGGTATTTCAAGATTTTGTCGACAGTGACAAGATTGTGACCGATAAACAAACCAGAACAGACAGTTTTGTGGTACATGGAGTTCAAGTAGGCATCGCAAATTTCAATAAGTTTATTTTGCGCGAGCAACATCTCATAATGCATATATATATATATATATATACAATCTTTATGTAATTTATATATATATATATATATGTATATATCTATATATAAGTATGTAAACTTGCAGAGTATTGGTCCCGTAGGGATGCTACAAGCGAGCACTAATCCATAGGTGGATTTATTTGGTTTTTGTTTGTTTAAGCACAAAGTTATCTGTGTTCTGCCAGCCTCGAATATGGAAACCCGAGTTTTAGCGTTATAATTCCTCAGACTTAACGCTGAGCCGCCGGGGAGCCCATGGGTGAAACTAGAACTAAATCAATTGTTAGATGTTGCTCACATAAGATAAATATATAATTAACAATTCAAGAATAATCGCTGATAAACCCAGAAGAAGTAAAGACTCTATTTCCTCAGTAACTCAGATATTGGATTCACACACTTGGACATGATAGAAAGCTGGTGATCTTATCAGCACGTGTTTCTTCTAGAAAGAGACGGCTTAGCCATATTTGGCAATTTGTTTTCGTTTGACACTGGACAATGTCCGAACTGTTTTATTGGCAAAACATGACAATTACCTCTATTGTCAAGTTTTATAGACCTAACACCGCTGAGCTTGGAATTTGGGAACACTTCGGGTTTTTGGTTTTGAACTACCACCTTACAGCTCCAGCTGCACGTGCCGGTCTGAAGGACAGATTTAGGAAAACAATTGACGTAATTCAGAAACCTGTGCTTGTTAGAACTTATGACAAATGGTGAAGATGCCTTTAGTAGTATTCAACAGAGGTCAACAGAGTTTGCAAAAAAGCTGGTGATATACAGATCAACAAGTACTTTACTAAGTTTTCTATTTCTCTTTCAAAATTGTAATGTTTAGCCATCTGAGCAACCACTTTAAGACGTATTATGTTTATAGTTTAGTTAACATAAAATACAATACAAAACTATTCTGACTAAGAATGGTCTTTGTACTGTACTAAAACCTGTTAATGCTCTTAAGCTGTTTTATAAATCAATAATTCTTTCTTTTTAGACTTTAACACAGTAGATACATGATTGTGTAGTAGTAGTAGAAGAAGAAGCTTCTAAGGTAGGTTATTAAAATTCTTAGCTAGAAACATCTGTTGTCAAGAAAATACAGGTAAATTTTTTCTGTCAATTCAAAACTATTTCAAAAAAGTAATTATATAAGGCAAAGCAGCATACAGATATTTCGTGTAATTTGATGCACTTTAAAAACATAATAACATATTAGCAAAAAACATAACACTTTTATCGATCTTGAAGGGATGTTGTGGAAAGAAAAAATACTCAAATAGAAATCAGCAGGAGTTAAAAAACATATTTAAAATATCCGAAAACAGGTAGTGTAAACTCAGATATTTTTATATCTGTTTGATATAAAACTGTAGAAATCTCTCGCATAATGGTTACTTGAAACAAAATCTAAGAACTAGGACCTGATAAAAAGTTTAATAACCATTGGCAACAACTTAAGAACTTTAACAATAAATATCCTTATAACACTATGTTCATATGAAGTATTTTTTAAGGAACTCCAAAATGGGATATGCTTAATGCATATATATGTTTCAATTCCTTACTACTTCGTCAGTCATGCATAAAAAGATATCAGAGATAACTTTAATCTTAGCTTATCCTCACCACTTTTATTATCATATAAGAATTACCTTTACCTTTAGCACATCATTACAACTTTAGTTGCCATAAGAGTGGGATGGATGAGGTCAAGTTGATTAGCGTGCCGAACTGTGAATCAAGAGTTCATGGTTTGCATCTCATTGTTCGATTAGAGAAGTCCACCAGATGGCAATTGGTGGTGTTGACTTGCTTCTTTAGCTCCAATCTGTAACAGCTAAGAAATACCCGTTGTGTAGCTTTACGCGAATATCCGAAATATCTGTAACAGCTAAGAAATACCCGTTGTGGAGCTTTACGCGAATATCCGAAATATCTGTAACAGCTAAGAAATACCCGTCGTGGAGCTTTACGCGAATATCCGAAATATCTGTAACAGCTAAGAAATACCCGTTGTGTAGCTTTACGCGAATATCCGAAATATCTGTAACAGCTAAGAAATACCCGTTGTGTAGCTTTACGCAAATATCCGAAATAAACATATAAGAATTCTTATTTACTCACTGTTATGTACATATTTAATATTAATGTATTTCCGCCAGTTTAAAAATTTATGTCATTACATAATTTTTCTACCGACATTAAACATAGACGCTTATAATTTTAACCAGAAATATATATTCATTTCCTAGTTGTGTTGAAATAGTCATAATCAAAATTTGTATCATAAAGATGTTTACAAAAGTTGATCAAATTTTCATGGCTTGGGTAAATTTCCTTTACACAATACCCTCGTTACTGGCTTTACGCATAATCAGTATATAAATCCTATTATTTGTTTGTACGTTCTTTCGTATACATTTATACTTGTTCAACACGTTCATGGAATAATTTCTTTATTGTTTTGTTTGAGTCTTGTTAAGCACAAAGATACCTACACCAGGGGTGTCTGTGATGTACCCAATACAATTGTCCACACACAGTTTTTAGCATTATAAGCCTTCAGACTTACCACTGAGCCGCTGATAAGAAGCTTATGAAGAAATTTATGTCAAGTGGTATCTAACCTAATGACAAAGATCTGTGTTCAGGGTTTCTATATGACGTACTAAGATATCTTCAGTTCCAAGAACTGTAATGTAACTGAATGTTTTTATTTATTTATACATATAAATATGCAGTTTTATAAGTTATCTCCTTATACAAATTAATACTAAACATATTTATCTTTCTCTCGATATACATACATATACATATATATATACCTATTCATAAAATATTTTAAATTTAATTTACTGATTATTACGGTTATTAACATTTACAAACTGAAAGCTGGATAGAAAACGTTTGAATTACATTAGGAAAATTTCAATGTTTCTAAACTAACAAAAAACAGAACGAAAATAATGTAAAGCTTGCACGAAGTAACAAACCCCGAGCGTAAAATTTGTTTGAAATAATTAGTAGCCGGCATGGCCAGGTAGTTAGGGCGCTTGACTCGCAATCTGAGGTCGCGGGTTCAAATCCCCGTCACACCAAACATATGCTCGAACTTTCAGCCGTGGGGCGTTATAATGTGACGGTCAATCCCACTATTCGTTGGTAAAAGAGTAACCCAAGAGTTGGCGATGGGTAGTGATGACTAGCTGCCTTCCTCTAGTCTTTCACTGCTATATTAAGGAGGGCTAGCGCAGATAGCTCTCGTGTAGCTTTGCGCAAAATTCATAACAAAACAAACCTAATAAAGGAATGCCTACCTTTAGAAAAAAATAGGATATTGTCTTGTCTTATAAAACAACGTTTAACGAACTCAAACGTCATTAATAGATTAGGGATTTCAGGAAAGAAATTTATTTGTTTCTTTTATAGTTTTCGTGCAAGCTACACACAGACAACGTGAAGAGTACCGCCATTTAGTTTGAAATGATAGACTACAGCGAAGGCAGCTATTCTATAATACCCACCGCCAACTCTTAGTGGGATATGACTTTTACCCTTATAGAATGCCCACGGCTCAAAGTGTGAAACGCATGTGTGCGACAACGCAACGCCAGTCATGAATCCTCGGTTTCAAAATATGGGCAAGCTAACCACTAGGCCATATTTGGCCCTAATCATAATAAGAAATGTTTTAAACATAGATTTTGAAATACCTGACACATCATTATCTGTTTTCACAAATTCTATCATCGTAGGAAAATTATGATGAATAAAGAGTTATTACCGTAGTTAGTAGAGTATGTAATGACATTAAGATGTATTGTTTGATTTTTAATTTTTTTACCAGTTTCATAGATCTTGTACCAAATACATCACAAACTGGGTACAATATGTAGCTAAAGACTGGTAGATAACCCTACTAGACATTTTTGGCACCGTTAATCAGCCGACTCATGTTTTTACTACATTTTCTTAAATTATGTATATATATATATATATTCGACTTTATATTATATACCCGCCTTTTTTCGACTCTTTAATGACTATCTTAGTTATAATAGTTGTCATTTCATTGTCATTTCATGCAGTTTCAGCCTTGTTTATATAATGTGTTTTCAATAAAATTTCGTTTACATTTTTTGCAGTTCTTCCCATTATTTAATCTTCCAGGTCGTGTATTTCACATAACATTTCATTTTTCTAGCTTCAGTTAGAAAAGTAATTGCACGTATATAATTGTTACATATTTTCACTTCAAAACACGTTGATCTAAAAGAAAGATATTATTTTTCAGGTTTATTATTCTTTGGCAAAATCTTAATTACACTAATGTAATAGTTTGCAACAATAGTAAGTACAGGAATGAGTTTATTGTTTCATTTATGAATTTCGTTAATTCTATTGAACGATTAGCTCCCAAGAAAGGTCTTCTATCACTAAAAGACCAAATAAAAATCAACTATTTTATAAGATTTTCAGTCCAAAATCAGCACATTCTCATGAGCTATGTGGAGTTGTGAAACACTTTTTAGGTTATATAATATATTGATTTTTATTCATTGTCGTCATTAATTGATGAAATACTCTTTAGGTTATATAATATATTGATTTGTATTCATTGTCGTCATTAATTGATAAAATACTCTAGGTTCTTTGATATATTGAATTTCTATTCATTATCGTCATTAATTGATTAAATACTTTTTAAGTTCTTTGAGATATTGATTTTTATTCATTATCGTCATTAACTTATTAATCATTTGGTTTAAATTTCATCATTTAGAGCAGTGGTTTTCAAACTGTTCCGTGGAACCCCAGGGTCATCAGGGGTTCCCCCATCAAGATAGCAGGTAATGGCGGTTTTGTTTTTTCAACTATTCATTGTTAACTCGTCAGGGACCAAATGTATTGTTTAAAATGATGAATATTTTTGTATATTTATTTACAATTTTACATTAACAATGTTGTTACGAACTTTCTTATTTTCATCTGGACTAAGCTTTTAAGGTGAGTTAAAGGTTGGGAATCCGTGACAGAAGGAATGAAAGAAAAGATTTCCATGGCTTCGTAAAGTTTAAAAAAACCCTGATTTGGAGTATCATTTTCTTTAATATATGCAAGTACTGATAGACCTATCATAAGGAGAGTTATTATCACAACGACAAATTAGAATCAATATGTTTTAAATGTGACTCCTTGCAGTAAGGTGGAAGAGGAGTAATATCGCAAATGACTTGTAGCTGTGAAATAAAAGAGTTCAAGTATATATATATTTATATGAATCTGTATATTTAATGTTTTTAAATGAATATTTACAATAATAAATTTTCATTAAAAATGAAAAAGTTAGGAAATATATATTTTATATTTGACTATTAAAATTCCTTTCGTTTTTTCTGTCTTTTTACATTATATAGAAATTATATGAATTAAGATACATTACTTAAATTGTCATATTAATATTTGAGAAATAAATGACTCACATTGATCGTACACCTTTATCTGACTAGTCTACTATTGTCTGCTGTTTATACATATCTTTGACACTGGCGCTTATATCAGAGGTGAGATAAAAAAGATATCAGAGATCTGAAAGAGGATTTAGCGTTTAGATCTATTGATTCTTCTTTTTATAGGTACACATCAGTTGTATTTAACTATAGAAGCACTAAAGCGATTTAAACATTCAACCAGCAGACCATTCATTACGGCAAAGAGAAATTATAATGAGCAATTAACCAACGTAACACTACATTAACAAAAATGTAGCTTCTTGTTAGAGGCTAATGAAATCCATTAGATGGAATATTTAAAACTCGAGGCTTTCTGCTTAAATACCAACTGGGGCGAATTAATCGGAGCGTACAGTTTATTACATCCTGAAAAATTAAGGAAACAGGGACGCATGTTTTAGGGTTGTTTTTTTCAGCGCGAAGATACAGAATGTTCTAGCTGCTCTGGGCCTACTGCAGGGATCTAACCACTAAGTTTAGCGTTATAAGTCCTCAAGGTTAATGCTAAGTAACCTAATGTTTTAGGATGATTGCACACAAATGTTATCGTTGAATTATTCTACGTATACGCCTAGATAAATTTGCAGCAAATTTATTGTAATAAAAAATAATTAATTCAAAAAATAACCCAAACTTTCCTATTTTATTTTCATCAAACTTGCGAAAGAATCTTTACAAAATAAGGGCTTAAAAAGGTTATTGATGGGAAGATCGATCTTTTACCTTGTAGTTTTTCTTTGAAAGAAGTACATTTACCTGGTTGCCATAATAATTATTACTTATTCCTCACGAACTCACTCTGTGATTGCTACGTAATATATTTGAGCTTTTCAATTTAATTACTATTGGTAATTAAACTTTAAGTTTCATGTATTTTATTTGATATTTCTAGGAATTTGTTTCTAGTCGTTAGAAGTTGATCTGTAACTATCAAAAGAACAATCAGAAATCTGAGGCTTGGCGAGTAGAATTTTCTATAAACCACAATAAATCAGTTTATTTTTAGTTAATTTTTTTATACAAAAATTGTTCGAACAATTAAAAGGAAAGTTGTTCATCTTATAACGAAAGTTGAAACTCATAAAAGTTTTGACCGTAGTGAAAGCTTAATCTTATTTGCAGTTCCAAAGCATCAATTCAGCTACTGTGTTTTATTTGTTTATTTGTATGTTATAGTCTGTTTCATGAATGTGTGACAAATAGTAAACATGCTGAAATTTATTATGTTGAACAACTTGCCTAATGAACTGGTGGTTAGACGACATTTCAATTCACATATGTTTTTATCAGCTTCTTGGTTCATTAAAAAAAACGTGGAAATCATTTGAAATACTCTGGGATGTTAATAGATATATGCTAACTACCTCATTATTCACTGAAATATGAAAATTTATTTAGCAGGCCTAGATTTAAAAAAAAGGTAGAAGTCGTAATGATGGCACAAAAAAAATCAGTGGCAGGAATAATAAGAAAAACGTAAACAGATTTGGAAATGGCTAAAACATAGTGAACTAAATTATGATATTAAGGATAGCTTACTAGAGAGAGACAGATAAATGGACAGTATAATTTCGCAATATCTGCAGGAGGCCAGAAAATGTGGACTAAAGTTATTTTTGGGCCATAGGTGCTAACAAAATTAGTCAATGTTCTCTTGAGGTCCGTAAGATCTAGAATTGGAATGGTGAGTTACTGGTCTGGGCTACACTAGTGTTAACAAAACAGTGGCAAGCGCCTCTAGCGACAAGTCGTGGGGAACATAGTTTATGATATTTCTGGGTTGGTTGACTCTTGTAGTTATACTGCTGATTGGTCCGACTTATTTTCCTTCCTTATTGTAAGAAAATCAATAATAGCTGGAAATGAAATATTGTTTTGTGATGGAGATGAAGAAAAAGTAAGGGGCTGGTCGGCAGACTGATGTTGAGGTTTTATGTGAAGACGGGAAGGACAGCTGCACTGGACGAGGGATAAAACGAAAAGGATTGCTTGGAGATTTAAAATGGGCCTTCTCTGCAAGATAATGAAAGAAACCGACAAACAAACCAGAAATGAAACAGAAAAACTTACATGAGAAGGGAATTTGTTTGCGTGTAGGTGTTTATGTCGAATCTGCATGGCCTTAGCACATTATTGTAGGTACAGGAAACGTTACTTGGATGGTTGACTTGGTTCTGTTTTAGATAATTGATATCCATGGGCTGTTGCTTTGCAACCCTAGATCTCTTTTGGATGTTGTTTTTCTTTCCTTTTTCTCTCTTTTTTCTGTTGTTTGTGATATTGATGGATTCCATAAACTTTCTGGTTCTCTAGTTTCTTCTTTGTTAATAATTCCGCTGCTCTGTTCCAGACGAGGTGGTGTTCTATAACAAGCTCTATCTAAAACTCATTCGAAAAGATCAAGAACAAGAATAGACGAAATGACTTTCGTAATAAGAAATATAACATACATTTCAGTAAGTCACGAGATATCAAAAATATAATTAGCCCTGAAGTAATATATTAAATCATACTTCCATGTAGATTGAGATAATTATCCCCCAAACCACAAAACTAACTACTAAAATTTTAGTTTCACTTACAGTGCCTTTCATAAAAACATGACTAAACATGTTTCAAAATAAACTAAATCACCAGGTCAAAATTACTTTCACCTTATTGAAATGACTTATTCTAAGCTTTATCAACTTATATGTATTTTTTGCAATTTATCTGTTTTAATCAATGGTTATATTAATATTTTAAAGAAGTACTCTTTTCATTATAACTTTTAAACTGAAAAAAGTCAAACATGATCTTTCAAGGCATTGACGTACAAGCTTACGGTTGTTTAATGTTTATGTTTAGAATACATAATTAACAATCTAGTTAAACATGTTGAATTTAGTAATTCAATTAACAGTAATCAATATTTTCTCACAAAGAAAACAACCTGTTAATCATAGCTGATGAGTTTTGGATGAAACAAATACCTATAATACAGTGTGACATAATGGTCTTCCATTTAAATTTATTATTTAATGAACTGTTTATTTCTATAGATGAATCACAAGTTTATTATATATATATAAATAAAACAAGGAGATGCTATCAAATATTTTCCATTTATTTTGTATGATATAGACAGCTCTTGTTCTCGGGCATGGAATTGCATGATGGTATGACACTCGACTGTGTGTTGCTGGTTCGAATCCCGTCACTTGTAATAATGTGATCCATTATTCTTTGGTTAAGAGCAGCCCAAGATTGATGACTGGTGTAGACTACTTTACATCTAGTTTATTATTTTAAAATTACGGACGGCTAGCGCAGATAGCCCTCGATAGCTTTGTGGGAAACTGAAAAAACAAATCATTGTTTTCAGGAGTTATTTAATCCTATAATTATATCTCAATGTGCTGATGATAAATAAATTGAAACACTGCGGGCCAACTTGATTTAGAAGTTCAAAATACTTTGTTTGCTTTTATTAATCTAAAAAATCTAGATTTATTACTGGAATGTTATTACTAACCAATATAAAACTAAATTAATTGTGTATTTAAATGTGAAAATTAAATTGCAGTGTATAATATTTTAAAAACAATAGCTGGAGTAAAAAATATGCAATTAGTATTTATGATCATAATTTGGATGTGTTAAAACAGGAGTGTTAAAACAAAGGCTTTTTAAACAGTATTCTTGCTTGGAGCAATGTGCAAAGTATTGCATAGTAAATACATTATAAATTATACATATAAAAATATTGGAAACAGATATCTAAAATTACTTCTCTATCTGCTGAAGCTGCAAAGGTAAAAGAACAATTGAATTTCGCGAAAGTTTGTTTGTTTGTTTAATTATGCACAAAGCTACACAAGGGCTATCTGTGCTCTGCCCACCACGGGTATCGAAACCCGGTTTCTAGCGTTGTAAGTCCGGAGACATACCGCTGTGCTACTGGGGGGCAATTTCGCGAAAGACCAAAAATTACGTTCATTCCACACCTTTAAGTAAAATAATGGTCCTTGAGCTGTATTCCAAAACCCTAGTTACATACGTTACCGACTATTTCTGCTATGTCAATTTATATATAAACATGTATATTCGAGGAGAGATTAACCAACAGCTTCTTTTAACTTTTTCAAACTCTGTACTACCCCTCCATACATATCCCATAATAGCTCTGTAAGTAGTTAGGGAGGATACCGCGCAACACACTGCCAGAGGGCTCCACACATGTGTCGATCTCGGGATAGAGTGGTAGAGACGATGACGTCATATTTCCATGAAGTTTCAACAGAGGGCGCTAACGCCATGTAATGATGTCACCAGTGAGGGTGTGTGCTAGGAGCGGGTTGCTAACTAGCTATGACAGGTGGGCATTACGTCATAGTTCCATGAAGTGGAACCACAATCATGAGAGATCATCATACATGTCTCAACCTGTAGTCAAAAACTAGATTTAATACAGTCGGCATAAAACACTAATACATTAGTTCTATATTTAATCATACTTTTTTACATTTCCTGACCTTTTATACATAAATCACTAATCGTCCAGAAATGGAAGCTTAGTTAAATCTCTAAATAATTTTCATAAAAACTTACTGTTTCACTAGTTTGTCTTTATCCATGTAATTAGTTACTGAAAGCAGTGTTTCTTTAAATGGAGGATAGTGAGCTCATTGTCTCCATGTGTCAACCATGTCTAGATTTAATTACCTGTAAAAACTATTATTGATTTAACATAATAAAAAGTTCTCGACACAATATTTCTTTTTAACGCTTGTGTTCACCTAAACCAAGTAATGCTTTCCTTTCTACAAACCAGAAATTATATTTCCGTATCTTTCATTTAAACTGATTCGTTTTCGAAATGAGCATAAGTTATAAATCAAATGATTATTTCACAAATTTTCGGTGACACGAATTATCTCTTCACTTAAAAATTATACACTCCATACATACAAAACTTCAGGTACTAGAAGCATCATAGTTTATAAATTTACTGAATTGGCTTTCATACAAATTATGTTCATTTCAACTCAGTGTGTAAAAATGTAAACGACAGTGAACAATTCGTGTACTTTAAAACAAAAAACGTGTTATAAACTCCAATCAGTATCGTTAAATATTGTTAGGAATTACAAGGGTCGTCACGCGGTCAGTCTCCTCTTAACGTTCGTGCACACACACATATATATGATATTTCATTATACAACGAATGGTAACAGTCTAGTCTATAACAAACAATCTAGTTTCGATTTGTATTATCTCACATTATATTTTTTGAAATCAAAATACATTTTGAAACAGTGAAAAGTTTTTGTTACATCTAATGTTTTATTAAATATTGAATAATTTAACATCATATTTTAGTTTTTGTTGTATAACTTTTTACATTTTATGTCCTGAAAATGACACTTTTTAACGTACATTCTTACCATACACATATAGCGTATGTTTCACTTTCTTTCATTTTAACATTTAGTTAATAAACTCTGTAGTAAATCATTTTGCTACATAATAAATGTGTTTAATCACTATTATAGAATAGCAAGATTTACCATTTTTCATAAATCTTTGAGAACAGATTTAACTGAACTTTCTGCTACAATAGAGATGTAACTTACATCACATAAATGTTCAAAACCACCGTTTTAAGTAGGAAATAAAAAGTTGGATGTATGTGTGTTCTTTCTAACTGACGTCATTAACTTAGCTGAGTATCTAAGCTCGTTGTGTCAGCTGAAAATGTATCAAAGTATCGGTTAGTATATCAGTTAGTAATGTTTCATCATTTATTACGGTATTTAACATTAGATGCAATTTTTTTTCATTATTAAACTATAGTTTTTAAATAAGTATCAAAATGAGAAATCTGTGCATATATATATTCTGCCATTCTGAATTTGATCAAACAAAGAAAACCTTATCAGATGTCATATCACTACTATGATAATCAAATCTATACATAAACACACACAACATGAATTACACGATTCCGATTCAGTCCTTCTAGAATCAAATCTTGTTCAGTTTTGCTCTGTACAGTTACACTAATGCTTGAGATCCATTGTTTACGTTCTTTCCATTCTGTTGAATAAAAAGTGATACCATCTTTGGTTGGATGTAGTTTTCTTTCTTTTCCAAAATCCTTGAACTATCGAATATGAATATTCAAGTTATGTTCTTAAGTTGATAAAGTGATGTAACGGTTGTTCCCAAAAGGATAGGCATGAGATGAATCAGGTGTTTCTTCACGTTGTATAATCGTATACCAAGCCGTCTCCAAGCATTATTACTCTACTACAGAGATTCTCAAACTGTGGTACGTGTACTACTGGTACTACTGATGGTACGTGGAGCTAACATCAGTGGTACAGGAAACAATTAATATTTAAGAAAATCATAAAATTTGTAATAAGCTCTCTCTGAGCTTTCTACGTACATATACATACTACTATCCTCACTTACAGACCCACCTTCTACCTGCATAGACTTGCCAGTATTTTCTTCCCTTCAAATTGGCAAAAATGGTACTACACATTTTTCAATCGTGCCACAAAAAACAGTCGCATCATTCACATTAATGGGTAATTGTTAAAAACCTTTTTAAAATAAATAGGCCTGGGTTTGTAATTTTAAATAATTAAACAAAAAATGGTACGCGAGCCTGAAACGTTTGAGAACCACTGTTCTAGTAAGAGGCTATAACTAATAAATGGTGGAACATCTGCAACTGTAGGAGTTCAACTTTCTTTAACTGAAGTAAAGTCCATCTTTAGTATACATTATCTTGCGCCTTCTTTCCTGTTCAACACTTTCCAATCTTGAAGAAGGCTGCAATTGGTTACTTACGCATGTGCAATAAGCCCTAGCAAAAAAGAGGAGTATAACAAAAACATTGCCGATTATAACATCTATATCTCGAAACCTTATTATTAGAAAGCTTTAATTCTTTTTAAAACTCACAATATAGTTAAATTAATATGTAAAAAAAATTATGCACAGAGTGTTCTTAACGTAGGGAGCTATAATACTGTGGGGACGAACTGATGAGACCATGGGAAACGTGATTCAACTATCAAAAAGTAACTATCTCTAGATGGTGCTGATCGTGATATTTGTACACTAAGATGCTAACAATGTCTTTTGTCACTTGCATTCTTTATAGACCGTGATACAAAGCTGAAATATAGTGTCCTACTTTCACAGTTCTTTTCACTATACAGCAATAACTTAAGGTGGCCCCATAGCCAAAAATCTGCAGGAGTGAGATCTGGATATCATGCTGATCATATATTTGGAAATTTTATGTTAGTCGCTCAGTCATCAAAAACATCTCCTAGAAATGTTTTGATAATACGTGCAATGTGTCATGGAGTACCATCTAACGTGAATACTGTTTCATTCAAAACTGTTCTTCTCTGAAGTGTAGGATCGACAAAAAGTCCCAGTATGGATCAGAAGTTTTCGTTTTCACTGCCTCTTTGTGAAATCCGTTATAGGTGTGAATTTATAATAAGCGAATTTCTCAAAGAACGAACTTGCTCGTGAACCTAGTTCACACCAAAACCTTTTCATCACACAATGGCTGTTTTACAAAAGCATGTGGATTGCTTTCTCTACTGTTCGAACAGTTGTGAGTATTTACCCATATGCTTTTTCCCCCACACCAAACAGTTGTAAATATTGACCCAGATGACACAGCTATGAGTATTGACCTGGCTACTTTCTTCCCTAGACAGCGCAGCTGTGAAAGGTATTGGCACAGCTATGAGTATCGACCTGTATGCTTTCTTCCCAGATGTTAAACTATGATTATTGTTACGTATTAGAATTTCAAATGGTCTGATATTGAGTTAACTGATAATTTAAATTTAGTAGTTAACT